>NC_079523.1:12552591-12632591 GCF_003711565.1 Takifugu flavidus | reverse complement strand
ATGCCATCTGCATACATGCCAAAAGATGCAAACATAATGAAAGTACAAATTGGTTTTCCAGATTAAGTGAGGCAGCATCACGGAGCTAGGGGTCTAAGCTAAGAATGTTATGTCTGGTAAGATCTGAAATGAAGGACAATATAGAGTGTCAGGAAACAGTCTAGCAGCTAGTGTTTCCTCTGCTTTGGGCCAGTCTTTGCAGGATTAATCCTCATTATGTCACAAGCCTCTGAAGAGACAACTGAGCTTGTCGAACAAGAGTAAAAGAGCAGTCACTGCTCTGAATCCCAAACAGAGAGAGAGCGAGACAGAAGGGCGGTGGTAAAAAGTGCATGGAGGCAGCACTCCCTGCGGAGACCTGTCCCCTCCGTTTTTTCGGAAACAGGCAGTGCACTTTTGAAACAGTGCCAATAGAGGCTGGCCCAAACCCCTTGCAGCTGAAACTTTTACAAGCTCAGTGTTGGAGAGGAGGAAAAGGGAAAGAGAGTTAAGATTTTGAGACGAGGAATGTGCAGCGTCTTGCCCATCGTTCTAGCTGGGTTTTCAGCACAGTGATTTGTGACTTCTAGTCTGTTTAAAAGCAAATCCTTCAAGGAAATTCACCAAGCAAGTGACCTAAAAAGACAGCATGGGGAGGGAGAGGATAAAGAATAAATGAAAAAAATGAAGTGTGACGTCATATTGGAAGCTGTCTTGGCTACTGCCTGAGGAGAGATTCTAATGAGCGCCTGTGGCACCCGCACATTTAGGAAATTTAAGACAATGGAATCTAACAGATGGGTATTTTCCCCCTTATTTCTTTTTGTTTGTTTGTTTATGTAATTGTTATGATCCACAGGAAATACAATTGGATATCCCTCTTTCAGTGACAGCTCCTCTTTTTTGAACACAGTGACATATTTTGTCAATAAAAATACACACTGTGATGCCAACAGCAAACACATACACTCAGTAGTACAATCTTTTAAATGAGAAGGTCGGCAGTTACCGGCTGTAAATTCACATAAAAGCACAGGCAGATGCCGAACTACTAAAGACGTGCAGGGTGGCTGCTTGAAATGGGAACTGAGCGACATGCACTACCTGGGAACGCTGCCAAATGCTGACAAAGGTTTTGCTGTACGGCTCTAAGAAAATCCCTAAACCTATTTATTCTGAAATGCTTCAGAAAGCACTGGAACAAAAAAATCTGGCCAACTTGTCATAACTTCTGTGCTACAGGCCAGCACGTAAGTACTGACTTCTGTTTCTTCAGCTTATTCCTCTCTCTGCGTTTTAATTCATATTCCTGTGAGACATTCATTTGTTGACGTATTAGCTGCAGTTCATGTGACTGCTCCATCAGCGGGCTCCGGGATTTTGCATTGGATTTTAGCTTCAGACGCCACTCGTGCAAATTCCAGGTGTTTTCTGTACATGCAAGTGTGTGACTTTGTGATCTATTTTCCTGCTTCACTTTTCACCACTGTCTTTCGCTCTTGGCAGTGGGGCAGAAGTGGGCAGGGAAAGAGAAAGGCATGGCCCAAAAACTCCTCAAAGCCCCAGCCCTTTTGAGTGGGGTTGCTAGTGGGTATGCACTCCTCAGACTTTCTCCTGCTCGCAAAATAGAGAGAAGTTAAACTGTTTTTTTTTCTTTCTTTTTTTTGTAAACTTCATTTTCCATGGGCGAATCCTTAGCCTGTCCTGTACCCAAAAAAGTCATCTCCAGGTATTTCTGTTTTGATTCTGCCTTTGTTCGGACCTCCATAGTCTTTTGCGCATTTTCCCTTTATCCATTTCCATTGTTCTTTTACACCTTGAAAAGCCACCTGCAACACTGTGCAGAGGTCTTCTTTGTTTTTGGAATGAACAGAACTAAATCTGCTGAACATTTTGTCAGTTTGATTTTGTTTTGAGCATTACCACGGCAAATGGCACTTCAGATTTTGTGTGATAGCAAATAATGCAAAAATAAAAATCCACAACGGTTCACACACAGTTAGTTGGTAACAAGTGACTGAAGTGTGTGTGTGTGTGTGTGTGTGTGTGTGCGTGTGCACGTGCACATGCTAAACAACAGCAAATATCTCAAAGGATACTAGTTTAAGGATTCTGTGCTTGAATGTCTGAAGAATTTAGGAAGCAAAATGTTATAAAGTAGTTAGAATTGTGTTAAATAATCGTTCTGTAAGAACAGAACTCTGAAAGGGTTTGTATGTAAAACCGAAGGGTTTATATTAACATAATATTAATCTTTGTTTACTTTATCATTAAAAAAACTTAATATTTACATGAAAACAGCAGAGAACCAAGTCCTTTGCTGAAAATGAGAAAGTCGTGTTAAGAAAAGTATTTTCACAAATGCCAATGATTATGACCCACGTGAAGGTGCAGACAGGAAGTAAAAATGTATTTTTCTTCCTACATTTCTCTTGTTCTTGATGTCATGTTTGTTCAACCATATCTTCAACTTTTATTTCTCTCCTCCCCATTTGAATGATGCCGTGAGTTTACCAGGATCAAAGTTTGTTTGTTTTGTCAAAGTCATGCTGGATTCTTCCTCTAACTCTTCCTGTTGACTTACATCTCCAATATTCATGGTCTGTAAGCAGGATCTAACCTGACTGATCCATTTTACATTAACTACCGGTAATGCCAAATCCAAGAAAAATAACACCTGGAAGAGTAGTAACATCAGGTTTACCCTATATGGAATATTATATTAATATTATATGCTTCCCAGACAATGGAGAGCAAGTGACAACTAACTACACTTATATCAAACTTTCACCAAAACAAACAATAATGTATGAGCTAATCCTTTTTCAGATGCAGTCTGGACACCAGGAACAGCCACTGCACTGTGGCTAAAACATATATGAAGCAGAAAGCAACAGTCTGGCATACCAGTTTGTTTAATGGGATTAATCACAAATGATCAGATTACATTGGCCGGGTTCATAAGAGATGTGCACCAGCATGTGGACAATATCTGTACATGGTCCTGGGTGTCCTGCTAACGAATGAGTGCCAGCACCATGTATGTATGCTACCTCCGTACTTGATCGTGTGGTATCACATACCCTCTCTCTGACACGGCACCTTCTTATGGCGCTGCTGCCAATGCTCTCCTCCCCCTTTCGGCTGTGGGTTCTGCCATGCTGCAACCGCAACATCATCCCCCACCCCCTTTTTTGTCTCATTGAGACTCAGCCTGGCACGCAGACAATGCCCTTTTCTTGGCACCACATTTTGGAAAGGGACGAATACGAGAACATACGTCTTCTCCCTCACAGTCATGCCTCATACTCCACCGATCATCATGGACCAATGCCAACTTGTAACTGTTTTTTTTATATACTTCTACTTAATTCTCTGCGTGTTTTCAACACATTTAAAGGAGGTGTTCACTATTATAAGACAAGCTGCCTCTATGAGGCAACAGAGAATGACTGGGCCGGCGGTGTTTTTATTGTTTTTTGCATCGAGTTAATGTCTGCTGAAGATTGTGGATTTAATGCACTATTTTCTATTCATATGCTGCTACAGAGCAGCCATTTTCCTATCGACAGCCTGAGAATTGCCACGGTCACACCATTACTGGCATTTCCGGGACCTACATGCAATGGTGGCACTAATGAGCGTTTATTAGAGCTCTTGATTAAAAAGTTCACACACTATTCTATAGTACGCAGAGGTAAGAATGCAACCAAACAAATCAACCAGCTCTTAACTTCATCATCTGTCTGCAACATCTTATCACTCACCCTCAACTTTGTCTTGTATTATATTTGCTTTTAAAAAAAAAAAAAAACTTACTTTAAAAGGCAACCTATTTTTGCCTGGTAATTCTTAATATGTTACTGTATGCTGTGATTTAAATTGTGCTAGTAAACCCAGACATTAGACCACAAACATACACAAAAAACCCTTTGTGTTTAAATACACAAAGATTTTAATTCGTGTTTCCTTCTATCATTTTCATCAGTCAGACACTCAGTGGAGTTTGATACCATTTATCAATCTAATTCATCTAATTAATTCAACAGCTCAATTAAGGACTTGTTCTCTCTGATGCCCCTGCGCCTTTCATAATGGCCCAGCCAACACAGTCGTGCAGCCTGCCAAAACATTTCAATCACTGTTCATATTAATTAGGACAAAGAGGAATTTAGAATGTTAATGAACTTCCCCCCCTGACCAGTGTTCACATACTAAGTTATGCAAAGTGTACCGGCCTTTACATTGGTTTAACAGTTGTCTGTCATAACTGTCTGGGATCATTCCGGACAGCCAAAGTATGGCTCTGTTGGGGCCCAGACATACCCAACTTGTGTGCCAGACTCCAGCTGGCACAGTAAACAAGCTCCTTTTTCAATGGACTTGAAGTGGCCTTCACACTAAGCAAAAAGGGCAATTTTCTGAAGTCAACCCTTCAGCTCCTCTTTTAGAACAATCCATAGAGTTCCACAAAAATATGCCTGCCAAAATCTAAGCAGGTTGGAAACAAATGTTGACTCCATAAACTGGTTTCAATATGGACTTTATCTTTTTATCTTTTGGTTGCTTTTGAGGTAAAAAGACCAAGTCAGGAAAAGACCTCTATCAAGTTGCTTTAACCATTTCCAACTTTTGGGAATTCAGGCAACAAAACACAATATGCAGTCCAACTAAAACTTGGCAAACAAATTCTTGACTAAGATTTCCTTCAATAAACAGTTTTAATTGGTATAGTACATACATTTTATGTGACAGACTGTGTGTTTGTTTTAAGCAAATAAACTCATGAAATTTTCAGGAAATGTAGATGATGTTCTAGATTGTGGAGGGACTTTTACATTTGATCTTTCAGAGGTCGCAATCAAGTGGTTTTATACACACGCACACACGCACACACACACACACACACACACACACACACAAACACACGTATACAACACAAGTGAAGGTCACAATATGTGGGGAAATTTTCTCTGGATTGTACAAATTATTTAGTCCACATTCACAGATGTGTCCATTGGCTTTAATATGCAAGGAATTAAGACACATTTTTACAGGTATCAGTTCAAGAATATATGCTATATTCCACACATTCATTCACATCCATTAAAATTCACAGCAGTAATGCCTCGGTAAAGAAAATTATGTGACTACATGAAAACATTTTACTTCTAAAGTTATACGGTGTGATGTGATATATGACATTAAGTTATTCACTCTATCTTAATTTTTTTTCTTCCATAGTACAAGACCAGACAAGACTTCTGTACAGTTTCTGTCCTTAAGGCTGAGGTAGTAGATTGAATAGTTGTGGGGTTTAAGTCCTCCCTCTGAGATAACTATACAGTCTACTGTCTTTCCTAAGGAGACAGACAGACCCACTGCAATGTCAAAGGCAGGACATCCATGGTGAGCTCCACAGATTAAGCAAAAATGTGGACTGTTACTGGTTTGTTGCAACATTTACCCAAGTTTGGAATGTAAATCTTTGCTATTCAGGGTATAAAGAGATGGCTGAAGTTGAGCCTAGCAAGGTGAGGTAGTAGGTTGTATAGTTTGTGGGATGGCTTGGATCCTACTCAGATGATAACTATACAGTCTATTACCTTCCTTGAGAGGTACAATGTATGCATGGAATGACACGCACAGCCAAGAGTGACGTGGTGACTGTAGTGCCATCTTGTGGAAGTAAATTGTCACTACTCTGACATGAGTTTAGCTTTCTTGTATCTTAAATATATATATAAAGCATCTGGCATGATAATAATAATAATAATAATAATAATAATAATAATAATAATATAATAATAATAATAATAATAATAATAATAATAATAATAATAATAATAATGTCCTACCTTACAAGTATACATGAAAAAATAAAATAGGTGTAGCTAAAGTTACAACTTTGTGTGACCTCTCGGACTGTCTATTTTAAGACAAATAAAAAGGTGTGTTCTTTATTTACATAAAAAAAAGCATGACACTGGGTAGTAAAAGCCAGTGACCAAGCCCTGCTAACTATGCTGATGTTAAATCCCAGAAAAAAACAGCTTTCATTAAGTTTTACAATGAAAGCAATAAGGAAAAACAATCTCAGAATACGTCTAGAATAAATCAATCTCGTACAATAATATTAGTTAAGATTAAAATTAAACTTTTCCCTAATTATTGAGCTAGCATCAGCCCATATAAGTCCTACATTCAATCAATTAACATTCGATTAACCACAGGAGGAAACTCACCAAGAGAATCAGAGGTAGTGTGGCGGGTTCTTTCTTCACCATTGCCCATCCAGAAGGTTCTGATGTTGGACAGTGTTGTTTGTAATTTGCAGCGATTGAACTACAATTACACGATGGTCGATAGATTAAAAACGTCTTTTAATTTTTTCCACTCAAATATATTATGATATACATAACATCATAATAGAGAGAGTAAAAAATATCTTTACTTTGCATTTTGTGCATGTGATTGGCAGTCAAATCTAAACTAATTATCAAAATAAAGTGTAAACTTTGTTTTAGCAAGCAAACAAAGTGTGTTTTGAATACAATTCCCTTTCTTTTGCTGTGGTGAGCAGCTTTGCATCAACACGATCAATGATTGGAAAAAGGATGCCTCTATTCAGCACAAGACGAAGAATCAGGAGCATGTTAAGGCTGTGTATAAGGCTCTTTATAACTCAATCTGTCACACTCATATGGTGTGTATAAAGACCCAGCTCCACTGAGGATCTTTGGGATGTGCTAAAGAAAACCGTGAGCTGTTCATATATGAAGAGTGGGCTGCACAGAGCTTTGTAAGCCATAGGATGACTTGATGTCCTGTCAGAGACAGTTTTCATTCCCAGTTATGAAAGAGGAACAGAAATATATGGCAACTTTAACCGAAAGCAAGACTGCATTACAGAAAAAAACAATGTATTCTACCTTAAAGCAACCGTTGAATAATTATAAAGGTGCATTTGTGTAACATTTACAGAAATGCTACAACTGGGACAAATGATGCCATAAGATATCAGCAATAAATGTGAGCCTGTTTTCAAGTGACATATTTTGTGGTTCACCACTTCCCCAAACCCCACCATCACAGTCACTGAGAAAGGATGAGACCTAAGCTCTTCTGTGGCTTCTTGCTCAATAGCTGGGCTTTGCAGTGAATGGTGCAGCGTTTGCTAGGGGAAAAATAATAAGTCTAAAGTTAGAATAGCAGGGTGAACATGTAAAGACACACCACCAACCTAGTGTCAATTTAGAGTAGCGACTTCACCAATTCCCCAAATGCAAGTCTTTTTGTCTCTGGGTGGAAGCTGGGGTATCTGGAAAGAACCCAGACGGGGTAAGAACATGCGCTCAACATGCATCTAGAACCTTCTTCATGTGAGGTGATGGTGATAACTGCGGCACCAGCACTCAGCTCAGATGGAAGGATGTAAGGATGACTACGGCATTGTAAAAACTTTACAATTAAATGTTCATAAAACAAAACTAAAGTCAAAGTTGTCTGCACAAGGAATTAAAGTAAAACAAAAGGTTAATCTCTTTAATCTTCTATATTGAACGATTATAAACATCAATGGTATAAAAACTGTACAGCATCCATGTTCTCAACAGTAATACATAACAGAAACACTGGCAGAAAAAACTTTATCCTTGCTGAGCATAAAGATCAAAAACATTTAAAGTTATTATTAGTAATTTCAATGTTGCATTTATGAATTTTCCAAAAAAAACTGAAAATAAATTTACAACCTTTACTACTAACCTGAAAAATATTGAGCGGAAAGAAGTTCTTAAATTTGAAGAACTTAAGACAGAACATTCACATACAACGCAAATGCAATTCTTCAATAATTATAAACATTATTTACAGTGAAATGAAGAGTTTTGCTTCTCCCCACCATTTAAACCCCATTATTCATATTACTACTTAAATTATTTTCTGTCGTCTGAATTATCTGGGGTCCTTGATTATCATCACCACGTGTAATAAACCATCTCCAGATGCCCAGGTATGCTCTTTTGATTTTTTCTACTTTGAACGCATATACAACAGGGTTTACAGCAGAGTTGAAATGGGACAGCAGGATGCCCACATAGAAGGCTTTGTCAATCACAGCTTCTGGCTTATCGAAATAAGTGATGCAGTTCATCACATGAAGAGGGAGCCAAGAGATGACAAACAGAGCCAAGACCAAAGACAACGATCCTGCAAGCTGTTTCTCTTTCCGAAGGTAAGTCCGGGATTCATTTGTTACTTTGTTGCCTGGTTTCTCCCGTAGGCTCCCTCGGATGGTACAGAAAATGGCTCCATACAATACGGTCATCACCAACAGAGGGAGGAGAGTGCATAAGAAAAAGTTGACATAAACCAGGTATGACATGGGGATCACCGTTATAAACCGGCAGACAATAGTAGAGTTGGCCGATTTGGGCATGTTTTCGTGGTTGTACCAGCCAAACATTGGAATAAAACTCAACAGCATGGCAATGAGCCAACATCCTGTCACTACAAGCCAAGAATGCTTCTGCTTTACTGTCCGTTTGTACCTAAAAAGAAGAGCAGCAAAAGCTGACATAGGTATAAAATCAAAATATAGCTGTTGTTAGTTAAACAATGACATGTGGTGAGTTGATTTTACCTCAGTGAAATAGAAAAAAACTATGATTGGTGTATGTTCACATCAAAGAAAAACACATGAAATACATTGCACTGTATTTACAAAGGATTGGGTCATTAATACAATTACATTGTGAGAAAAGCAAGTTAAAAAATCTTACCTGAGAGGGATGTAAACTCGGAGGAATCGGTCCACTGCAATAGCCATGAGACACAAAATTGAGACCAGGGTCAATGTTATGACCACGCAGCTTTGGAAGAGACAAATGTAGAATGAAGTCTGCATGTGTCCATCCACCACCACAGCAAGTGGTATGGCCACACAGCCAACCATGAAGTCCGCCACAGCCAGAGAGACAATGAGGCAGAAGGTCGGCTGTTTGATACTTTTACTCAACCACAGTGCCAAAACCACCATCATATTACCAAGACAGCAGCAAACAGCAATGACAACCTCTAGTAAAGTGTAGATAATTGCCTCTGTGTTCATTCTGTCGAACCTTTCAATAGCTGCCTCAATGCAAGTCTGATGCTGACTGTGCTGGGCCGTTTCCGTATCAGTCCACTTGTCTTTGAGGAAGTCCAAAACACTCATTCTCTTGACGATGACTGGTTAAAAAAAAAAAAAAAAGCTGTGCATCATACCCTTATCATTAACCTATTTGCAGCTTTTACTTTCATACTCACTTTCTAAGCACCGGTATAACTTTTGTAGATTCTTATAGATTATTGATTGATGATTTTTTTCAGGTTTTTAAAGGTTTGTTGCTACTTTCTTTTAAAAATCAAATGTAGCTCAGAAGGCAGAAGTAACACATGCTGACAACGACTGGTTAAAAAAAAAAAAAAAAAAGCTGTGCATCATATCCTTATCATTAACCTATTTGCAGCTTTTACTTTCATACTCACTTTCTAAGCACCGGTATAACTTTTGTAGATTCTTATAGATTATTGATTGATGATTTTTTTCAGGTTTTTAAAGGTTTGTTGCTACTTTCTTTTAAAAATCAAATGTAGCTCAGAAGGCAGAAGTAACACTTCCTTTCCTGAGGCATGTATACTGTCTTACTTTGACACAAGGTTTGTGCTGCCTGTGTGTGCTGAAAAAGCCTCAGATCATGACTTTCCGTGACTTTAGTGCACTTCTAAATTGCTGTGAAGATAAGCTAAATAAATCTACAGGTAATAGCATCCATATTCTGGCCCCCAATAAAGTTTAAAGAACTGATAGGGAAGTACAATAATAAATGGGTCAAAGGTGGCAAGAGCTATGTGTGGAATAGGTATGGGATTGATAGTTGTATGCAAATGTATTATGAAAGGATGATGGGAGGATTTTTTATTGGAGGACCAGAGTAGACTAATCCAAGATGATTCATTTGATAAACACTAGAAATAATGGTCTTTGATGAGCACACATTATTATTGCTCTTTTATGAAGATGTTATATGGAGTTTAGTCTAGCTTGGAAAGTGCTGGCCCAGGTGAAATTACAGTAGTTTATACATGGATAGACATTGCATAATATAATATAATGGCAATGTCAGAGCCGATCAGGTGACTTTTTTTCCCCAGTATTCCAATGTCTTGGGCTATTTTTTTTATTATTTGCCAAATATGAGGTTTCTAGAAAAAAGAAAATTTACGGATGAAACAAATTTACAAATGACGAAACACTTTAACAAGCGGCTGAAACAAATTTACAAGTAACGAAACACTTTTACAAGTGGCTGAAACAAATTCACAAGTAACGAAACACTTTAACAAGCGGCGGAAACAAATTTACAAGTAACATTTTCTACCGGAAAGGGAATTACCGACCCTTGGTACGTTTGGGCCAATGGATGCGTTCCGTCGGTACAGTTGGGCCAATGGATGCGTTCCGTCGGTACAGTTGGTAATACCCTTTCCGTCAGAAAAAGCAGCCGGCAGAAAACAAAATTACAAGTTACTTTTCTTACGGAAAGGGTATTACCAACTTACTCTTTCAGCCGGAAAGGGAATTACCATCCATTGAATCGAAAGCGGGTAAGGACTTCATCGTGACGCAGGATGGACGACATGCAAGTGGCCTTTTGCCCGTTTTGTGGCAAACATTTGAGCAGGTTGACGCCGATTTGTGGTTTCTGTGGTCGGTCTTTGGCGTTTTTAAATGCCGCAGCACAGACTGAAGAACCAGCCGTACTGGGGGACGTCTCAACAGCCTGTTAATGCTAAGCAAAGTAAGTGTAGCATAGCCGTCGCTATCTGAAGTACGTACAACGTGAATCAGCTGTACCATTGGTTAGCGGCTGCTAACTTTCTAACTGAAGAAAAGAAGGACATTGTGGCAGACTACGTCCGATGGTATGTTATTGACCGCAACTCATCTGTAATTGACAGGTAAGTTAAATTTTCATTTGTGTTTTGTCGTTCCACCCACCCCCCACCCCCAAAAAATGAAATTTGCTTGAAATGTCTCATGGCATGTTACAACTACAACTATGATGTTACAACTGCTAGCCTATATGATGTCTGTCTCTCCATTCTCTGCCTTATGCTAATCTATAAATACTCAATATAACAAACAAATATAACCTTATAAACTTATAAAATATATAAACTTAAGATAATACAATTTAGATAGTTTAATTGGTTGTTGCTGTTGGCACTACACAGCAGTGAAAGTGTTTGTTGATCCAAAATGCTGCAGCCCTCCAAAACAGCATCATGTCCAGGAGGAGTGCCCAATGAGCTCTACTACTTACCACACCGGTAATATTTGATGGTAGATTGTCTGCAGTAATTTTGTTTTTCAAATAAATATAATAATATCTTCTGTGTAACATAGGTTTGACTCCAGAGACTGTGGATTTCAAATCGAACAGACTCAACTGGATGCTTTTCCTGAGGCTCCCCTGACAAGAGCTCCATGTGGGGATGCAAACATGCAGGAGTACCTGGACTTGACCATGCAGAGCAATCAGTTACAGAAGGCAGAGTACTGGCAGTCTGCAACTGAGCTGTATCTGAAACTAAAAGAAATTACTCAGCTATGATTGAAAAGACATTATAAAGGTGTAACTTGTACACAAAGTGTCTTAATTTGTCACCCGCAGCATCATTATTTTAAAGTGGGAAATATGAATAAACATAATGCGTAGTAATGAGCATGGAAGTCAAATAAAACAAAACAGCCTCTTACTTTAACATCAAACACTTGCAACAAAACACATCTTTAACATCACTTAACAGCCTCTTACTTTAACATCAAAACACTTGGAACTGCACCTTTAGGTGCACCAATGACAACGGCATAACAATAAACATTTGAATCCAATATGGCTCATAAACAGCCAAATCCTGGACTATTTTGAATTCCAAAGTCCATTTGTGCCTTAAACACACTGTAGGAATCCAGGATTGGTAATTTCAACAAGTTAGAACAAGTATTTGACATTGGGAATGGAGAGCCATCCAGGAACTCAATTTTTGGCAACAGTTCCAACCCAGAAGGAGGGAGTGATGTCAGCCCTGTGGCAAACATCAAAACTTCTTCCGGATCCTGTGGCTGTTCCACAATCCAACAACTCATCCAAGTCCTTCTGAATGACATCACCAAAGCAGTATCTCAGCAAACACTGATGCTCATGACTCCCGTTGAAGTATCCGGCGTCTCTAAGGTCTGCAAATAGCTCCATCCAGAACTGACTCCTATGGAAATTGGTAAAATAAATGATCATTTTAAGCATATATATCTATAAGTGAATGAGTGAAATAAAAGGCAAATTACTTGATGAAGGCCATTTACCTCCCCTTTCTGAATATGGACCACCAGGACTCAATCCTCTGGTTTTAGTCGCTTTTCAGAATGGCACAGAACTGGGGTCAGCAAAGAAGGGTGTCGCTGTAGTGCTGTCAGAAACTGAAGGGCTGAAAAGCCATCTTTGAATCTACAAAGTGAACACAAACACTTTCACTGCTGTGTAGTGCCAACAGCAACAACCAATTAAACTATCTAAATTGTATTATCTTAAGTTTATATATTTTATAAGTTTATAAGGTTATATTTGTTTGTTATATTGAGTATTTATAGATTAGCATAAGGCAGAGAATGGAGAGACAGACATCATATAGGCTAGCAGTTGTAACATCATAGTTGTAGTTGTAACATGCCATGAGACATTTCAAGCAAATTTCATTTTTTGGGGGTGGGGGGTGGGTGGAACAACAAAAAACAAATGAAAATTTAACTTACCTGTCAATTACAGATGAGTTGCGGTCAATAACATACCATCGGACGTAGTCTGCCACAATGTCCTTCTTTTCTTCAGTTAGAAAGTTAGCAGCCGCTAACCAATGGTACAGCTGATTCACGTTGTACGTACTTCAGATAGCGACGGCTATGCTACACTTACTTTGCTTAGCATTAACAGGCTGTTGAGACGTCCCCCAGTACGGCTGGTTCTTCAGTCTGTGCTGCGGCATTTAAAAACGCCAAAGACCGACCACAGAAACCACAAATCGGCGTCAACCTGCTCAAATGTTTGCCACAAAACGGGCAAAAGGCCACTTGCATGTCGTCCATCCTGCGTCACGATGAAGTCCTTACCCGCTTTCGATTCAAATGATGGTAATTCCCTTTCCGGCTGAAAGAGTAAGTTGGTAATACCCTTTCCGTAAGAAAAGTAACTTGTAATTTTGTTTTCTGCCGGCTGCTTTTTCTGACGGAAAGGGTATTACCAACTGTACCGACGGAACGCATCCATTGGCCCAACTGTACCGACGGAACGCATCCATTGGCCCAAACGTACCAAGGGTCGGTAATTCCCTTTCCGGTAGAAAATGTTACTTGTAAATTTGTTTCCGCCGCTTGTTAAAGTGTTTCGTTACTTGTGAATTTGTTTCAGCCGCTTGTAAAAGTGTTTCGTTACTTGTAAATTTGTTTCAGCCGCTTGTAAAAGTGTTTCGTCATTTGTAAATTTGTTTCAGCCGCTTGTTAAAGTGTTTCGTCATTTGTAAATTTGTTTCATCCGTAAATTTGTTTCATCCGATTGTTAAAGTGTTTTGCACCTCTCGGCCACCGTAAATATGCCAAGGAAATACATTTAAATATTCTATTTCAATTTTAGGAGTAGGATTAAAGGTCAAACAAGACTTTTGGATACTGAGAAATAATTTATCTATTTCTATATCTATTTGGATTAAAACCAAACAGATACAAAGTTCTTCATTTAATACATCAGTGATAGTATTTAGATCTTTGTGAGAACACTGTATAGTGGACTTGTGTGATCCGGAAATACTATTTCTTTCTTTCTTTCTGTTTGGCCTTTAAAAAGCCCAAACAAAAAGGCCTACAGTGATTTATTTTTATCTTTAGTTGAACATATTTCAATTATTAGGTGTGTGAGTGCCATTGTCATGCTCCTCCCTACCTGTCTGCACACCTGGGCCCTGCGAGCTTACCAGTAAGTTACTTAAGCCTCAGCAGTCTCTCTACTTTTCTTCACAAAGGACATGGCTCACTGATTCAGTGTAGTTATGCTTCTCTGTCTGATACACATTTGGTATTCCACACGTGTAGTTTACACTCACACACTCTTTGCATAAATGATAAATGTGTTAAGGCAGAAGCCCAACAGGAGGCCCATAATGCCCATTAGGCCCACAATGCAGACCATGACCAGAAAAGTTCTTTCCCAAAAAAGGGTTATTCGAAACAAAAAGAGCACCAAGCAAAACTTGCAGGTGTAGACCAAATGTGAGCAGCCTGTCCCCAGGAAACCAGTATGAGTGTGGCTGCTGAAACAAAAACAAAGGCAATCAGAGAAACAAAAATCTAAACACTAGCTTCTCACATTAAGAATGAGCAGCCAGTACACAATTACAACTTGACGTTTACACAACGAACTGGTAGAGCACGAGAGGATGAGCTGGAGATAAATACAGCTGCTCCCGATGAGCTGACGAGCAGCAGGCAAGGAACTCAAGAGGAGGGGTTAGAGAAATCTGCCTGCCACACCCAGCCTGCACAGATGAGGGAAATGAGCACAAAAAAGTAAAAATAAAAAACAAGGCAGGGGAACAAAGTAAAACTAAATCTGACCAACACATGCTTACAGAATAATGTAAATAGCTAGTTGCGTCACTTAATCTGGTTTGTCTCATTTAGTTGTTTTATTTAATGGAAGTAACTTTGTTTAAACATGCATCCATTTTGGGACCGTCCCTGTGTGGATTTGTCAGACAATTTCTGTGTCGTGATTATGTATTTGTGTGCTAATCATAAAATGGTGTTACTGTTTTATGCACTCTGTGATTAAGATTTCTCCATTTGTTATTTTTGTGACCAGTATGGTGAGAAAATCGCAGGAAGAGTCGTCACATGGGGGTACATCCGCTGCTGCAATGGAGTTGCCACTTTGTGGTTGTATTGCTGGGCTTTCAGGCTCTCAGTGCATAAACAAACACCACTAGTAATACACAAAGACAAGGGCTGAGCTCTACTAAGAGCTTTTAGTCTTTAGTCAGGTGAGGACATTTTCGGACACAAGGTTTGTCATTGCCTCAGTGCATATTTTGGTGAACACTGTTTTCTATTGGCATTGAGGTCTAGGATGCAGTGGGAAAGATCTACATCTAATGGCTCTGAGACTTGCAAATATGATCTGTTGACCCTTAAATTTTGCTGCAAATATTAAATGAATGTGAAACAGGCATTTTTTTCATCCTGTTTGAGCATTTTGCAGATGCAAAGAAGTTGAGATTTGGAGGGTCTGTCAATACTACAGTGTATAATGGCAGATGATTTTGTGCTTGCACTGAAGGTTGGTTTGGTAAGGCACCCTAAGTGGAATATAAAGCAGTGGATAATAGTGATGTTCACAATGGTGAGGACTAGTCTTCCTCCTAAGTCTGCATCAACAGAGCACCAAGGAGGATCAAGGGTGTATCACTATTTTCATGTTGAGGGCAACTGGAAAGGTCAGTGTCAAATCAAATCATATCAAATCAATCTTTATTTATATAGCGTCTTATACAATCAAAATTGTTTCAAGGCGGTCTCCAGAATCCCAGGGCCTAACCCCAGACAAGCAAAAGTGGCAAGGAAAAACTCCCCTTTAACAGGAAGAAACCTTGAGCAGGACCAGGCTCATGTAGGGGGACCCTCCTGCTGATGGCCGGCTGGGTACAGAGAGAGGAGAGGAGAGGAGAGGGAGAAGGAGAAGGAGAAGGAGAGAGAAGGAGAGGGAAGGGAGAGGAGAGGAGAGGAGAGGAGAGGCACAGAGCACAGAAACACACACAAAAATACACTATACAATGGGTCAGTGGGGCCGGAGGTCGTCATGCAGCTCCAAAGGCAGCGATACCTGTAAATAAATAGAGGGGGGGAAGCAGAAAAACTACACAGGAATCATCATAACTAGTCTGCTTGATGAGGAGGAGGAAAGGAGAGGAAAGGAGAGGAGAGGAAACCATGACCCAGTGGGGTGACAGAGGCCTGTCAGGTGATCATGTTTCCGGACCCCGGCAGCCTTGGCCTATAACAGCATGTCTATGACATTTGTCTACTATCTATGATAGTAACTGGAAGTACAGAATTAACAACAATAAGCTTTTTCAAAGAGGTAGGTTTTAAGTTTGATCTTAAAAGTAGCGATGGAGTCAGCCTCCCGTACCTGGACAGGGAGCTGGTTCCATAGCAGGGGGGCCTACTCTGGGAACCACAAGTAGACCAGCATTCTGAGAGCGGAGCGGTCTATTGGGCTGATAAGGTATCACTAGCTCCTCCTGGTAGGATGGAGCTAGGCCTCTGAGGACCTTGTAGGTCAAAAGAAGGGTTTTAAAAATTATTCTAAATTTAGCCAATGAAGCGACACCATTACAGGAGTTATGTGATCTCTTTTGTCAATACCTGTCAGAACTCTGGCTGCAGCATTTTGGATCAATTGGAGGCTTCTTAAAGAGTTGTTTGGACACCCTGATAATAAAGAATTACAATAGTCCAGCCTGGAAGTAACAAAAGCATGAATTAACTTTTCAGCATCATGCCGTGTCAGTAGCTTCCTGATCTTTGTGATGTTCCTCAGGTAAAAAAAAAAGGCACTTCTAGAGACTAATTTAATGTGTGAGTTGAAGGAGAGATTTTGATCAAAAGTTACTCCTAGATTCCTCACAGAGAGACTAGATGTTAATGATATACCATCTAGAGTGATCATATGATCTAATCTATCCCTGAGAGGTTCAGGACCAAACACCATGACCTCAGTTTTTCCTGAGTTAAGGAGGAGGAAATTTGAAGACATCCAGGACTTTATGTCTTTAAGACAGGTGTGGAGCTTCACTAACTTCTCTGTCTCCTCTGGTTTCATGGATAAATAAAGCTGAGTGTCATCAGCATAACAATGAAAATTTATCCCATGCTGCCGAATAATGTTCCCTAAGGGAAGCATGTACAAGGTGAAGAGGATTGGTCCAAGTACAGAACCTTAAGGAACCCCATGGCTAACCCTACTGTATGAGGAGGGAACACCATGGACATGAGCAAACTGGTATCTATCAGATAAATATGATCTAAACCAGTCTAGTGCTGTCCCTTTAAATCCCAATCACATGTTCCAGTCTATGTAACAGGATGCTGTGATCAACTGTGTCAAAAGCAGCACTGGGGTCCAGCAGAACCAGCATAGAGACCAGTCCATGATCTGAAGCTATGAGAAGATCCTTTACTGCACGGTAAAATAAAGCACCACACGGCAGTACATGCTCTGGCTATGCTTTGTATAGTGTCTGAAAAAACTGATTGAGTGGATCAAAATCTCATTGACTTACTCGAGAAGATTCTAATTTTTGGTGGTCGAGATGGCTTTCAATCATGAATGCTGTGGTATCACTAGCGGGTAGTAATACGCATGTCCCGATCAAGGTATTGAATGAAAACGGTGCTAAACAATCCTTTATTTTGCACACAATGTTACCTTTCTCATCAAAGTCTCAGATACAGTGGTGGTCAAAAGTTTACATACACTTGTAAAGAACATAATGTCATGGCTGTCTTGAGTTTCCAGTTATTTCTACAACTCTGATTTTTCTCTGATATAGTGATTGGAACAGATCCTTCTTTGTCACAAAAAAACATTCATGAAGTTTGGTTCTTTTATGATTTTATTATGGGTAAACTGAAAGTGTGACCAAATCTGCTGGGTCAAAAATATACATACAGCAACATGAATGAGCAATTTTGGAGACTTAGAAAGTTGTGTCAATGACATGAGCTTCATAGCATGGCCTCTTAACTTCTTGTGAGTGATCATGAGTGACTACTGCTGGTGACTTCTCTGAGGCCATTTAAAAAGGGCTCATTGGATAAAAACAATCACAAACACTACAATGGGGAAGTCAAAGGAGCTCAGCACAGATCTGAAAAAGAGAATCATTGACTTGAACAAGTCAGGAAAGTCACTTGGAGCCATTTCAAAGCAGCTGCAGGTTCCAAGAGCAACAGTGCAAACAATTGTTTGGAAGTATAAAGTGCATGGCGCTGTTTTGTCACTGCCACGATCAGGAAGAAAATGCAAGCTGTCACCTGCTGCTGAGAGAAAACTGGTCAGGAGGGTGAAGAGTCAACCCAGGAGCACCAAAAAGCAGATCTGCCAAGAATTAGAAGCTGCTGGAACACAGGTGTCAGTGTCCACAGTCAAGCGTGTTTTGCATCGCCATGGACTGAGAGGCTGCCATGCAAGAAGGAAGCCCTTGCTCCAAAAGCGGCACCTTAAGGCTCGACTAAAGTTTGCTGCTGATCACATGGACAAAGATAAGACCTTCTGGAGGAAAGTTCTGTGGTCAGATGAAACACAAATTGAGCTGTTTGGCCACAATGCCCAGCAATATGTTTGGAGGAGAAAAGGTGAGGCCTTTAACCTCAAGAACACCATGCCTACCATCAAGCACGGTGGTGGTAGTATTATGCTGTGGGCCTGTTTTGCTGCCAATGGAACTGGTGCTTTACAGAGAGTCAATGGGACAATGAAGAAGGAGGATTACCTTCAAATTATTCAAGAAAACCTAAAGTCATCAGCCCGAAGGTTGGGTCTTGGGCACAGTTGGGTGTTCCAACAGGACAATGACCCCAAACACACATCTTAAACTACTCCTGACTTAAACCCCATTGAGAACATGTGGACAATGCTGAAGAAACATGTCCATGTCAGAAAGCCAACAAATTTAACTGAACTGCACCAATTCTGTCAAGAGGAGTGGTCAAAGATTCAACCAGAAACTTGCCAGAAGCTTGTGGATGGCTACCAAAAGCGCCTAATTGAAGTAGAAATGGCCAAGGGACATGTATCCAAATATTAGCATCGCTGTATGTATATTTTTGACCCAGCTGATTTGGTCACATTTTCAGTTTACCCATAATAAAGTCATAAAAGAATCAAACTTCATGATTGTTTTTTGTGACAAAGAAGCATCTGTTCCAATCACTATAGCAGAGAAAAATCAGAGTTGTAGAAATAACTGGAAACTCAAGACAGCCATGACATTATGTTCTTTAAGTGTATGTAAACTTTTGACCACCACTGTAGGTGGTATACTGATGAAGAGAATGGAGTTGGGTTTGGTCAAGGCATGACATCTGTTGGAAATTAATAGTGAACTGCTGCAGGTGTTGTTTCTGTTGATATTTGGCCAGAGTTACCCCCAATAAGTTTCTCAATGATTCTTGGCAATGATCTGGCTGGGAGTCATGCGTGGGCGACTGTTCCTACATCACCTTTTGTTGTTTCCAAGCCAATTAAGACACAGGAAAGTGTCACCACGCCACTTGGTTTTTCATCTGGTTTGCATTGTGACCCAGGCTCAGAGAAGAAGAATCAAACCATCCAGTCCCGATACTAGTGAAGAGAGCTGTGCAATGGCCATGTTCCACTGCTTGATCTCCCTTCCAATGTTTCAATAGAAGACTGGGTGGTTGATGCTATGATGTACACGAAGCGAAAGGAAGGGGGCCGAGGACTAGTAAGTGTCCGAACTACTGTCCAGGAGGAAACAACAAGCCTCCAAGAGTACATCAAGATGATGGCCCCCACTGACCCACTGCTGAGTGAATGCCTCAGGCAACAAAAGCCCACCAAGTAGGAGAAGCCAGAGGGGCTATAATGGAAGGATATGCCCCTGCATGGTATGTACCACCGACAAATTGAGGAAGTGGCTGATTTCGAGAAAACATACCAGTGGTTGGAAAAGGCCGGACTGAAAGACAGCACAGAGGCACTACTCATGGCTGCACAAGAACAGGCCCTGAGCACCAGAGCAATAGAGGCCAGGGTCTACCATACCAGACAAGACCCCAGGTGTAGGCTGTGTGGAGACGCCCCTGAGACAGCCCAGCATATCACAACAGGGTGCAAGATGGTGGCAGGCAAGGCATACATAGAGCGGCATAACAAGGTGGCTGGCATAGTTTACAGGAACATCTACACTGAGTATGGACTGGAGTTCCCAGGGTTCAGGTAGGAGACACCCCAGAAGACAGTGGTGGTGATAGATGTAGCAATCCCAAGTGAGAGCAACATCAGAAAGAAGGAACACGAGAAGCTGGAGAAATACGAAGGGCTGAAAGAGGAGATAGAGAGAATGTGGGGTATGAGGGCAACATTGGTCCCAGCAGTGATTGGGACACTAGGGGCAGTAACACCCAAGCTGAGTAGATGGCTCCAACAGATACCAGGAACCACATCAGAGATCTCTGTCCAGAAGAGCACAGCCCTAGGAACAGCTAAGATCCTGCGCAGAACCCTCAGACTCCCAAGCCTCTGGACCCGAGTCTGAAGGAAGGAGGCACCACAAGCTGTGTGTGTGTGTGTGTGTGTGTGTGTGTGTGTGTGTGTGTGTGTGTGTGCGTGCGTGCGTGTGTGTGTGTGTGTGTGTGTGTGTGTGTGTGTGTGCATGCATGCGTGGGGGTGTGTAGTATGGTATAGTATAGATTGTAAGATTGTATATACTAGAAAGATTTTGAAATATTTCATCCTGTTTGTATTAAAGATCATACCATTTTGAAGTACGTTTGAGTTGAAATGAAAAGCCAAAGATGCTATGGACTTCATGCGTGAAAACACTTTGAATTTTGAAAATCACCACCTGGACACACATTTCTCTCATTTGCTTACAGCTTCACCCCTGGCCCCATTCCAACAAAACCAAGTGATCCACTGGCATTGTTCCAGTCCCAAGCAGACGGACAGACATCAATTGTATTACGAAGATACCATACACATCAAGAAGCAAGAAAGGAATTTTAGAATCAGTCGGAAAACTTGGTGAGGATGTTGGGAATAATTTTGGTAATTGGATCTGGTGATTGAGGTGTGTATGTGTGTGGCTGTGGTGTAATCCCTGTGGCAAGTGGAACTATGCAAGGTCCTAATCAAATGAATTACTTCTGTTGATAGAAAATAGTCTCTTGTACTACCAATGGGTGTCCTCAGATAATGAATATCTGTTAGGGAAAATTAATTCTAATATGTATATCTGACTCTGTAGATATACTTTGGTAAAGAATAATTATTTGCTTTTTATCTTTATTTTAAAAGTGTTCATTTATAAAATGCCCCTCAACAACATGAGTCATTGCCAAAGTGATCAGACTAAATGTACAAGCACACAGCTACACTAAATCTTAAAGCAGATGAAGTCACTGACGACCATCACCGACACCCATCGATTGCTTGCTCAGTAGTACTTGCAGCCAAAATCCATCCGTGCTCATAAAGACAATTTAATTATATTAATCTAAGTAACTGAACCTTTGGATCAAGTTCATACTCAGTAAAGAACAATATGTAGATTGAACAGAAAAACAACTGTTTTAAAAGGACACAAACTCCATTTGCAACAGGGACAATTTCTGTGTCTATGATTTTTACAACAAATAATGACTTAAATCAGTTCCTAATTATACTGTTCATCAAAATAATACATTATTTGCACTTTGCATCAATATTATTAACGTCATTCATCCTAACATTAAGGACAAATATGGGATCTAACAACTGTTCTGAAACCTACAGCAAAAGAGGAAATATTGTGTTCCCTGAACTATCTTACACAGTGATTATAATGAAATTTCAATCATTTAAAATCCTTGATCAAATATTTTGAAAAATTCACTGTGTTCATACTGAATTCATTCTGCTTTTTCAGTGGAAAGCATCTTGGATATAGAGGGGAAACAGAGATACTGCAGAAATCTGAGTCCCTCCCCTTGATATTATGGCTTTTTTTTCAGACTAGTGAGGGAGTGAGGAAGACTGAGCATAAGGATGTAGAATAGTAAATGCACTGCTGTACAGCACAGAGCTGGACCATGGATTATAGTATCAGTTGATTCCCATGATCATAATTCATAATAATAAGAGCTTGTTCAGCTAGACTCTAAGAAAAAGATGTTTTTAATAGTACAAACGTGGAGGCTAAATGTGTCAAACTGCTGTTTTTGTTTTCTTACAACTTGAGCAAAGGTAAGCAAGACTTTTGAAAATGTCTTCCTCTCCTGGTATCAAGCCTCGGGAGAAAGTGGATATGATGTACATCTCCATTGAGACAGCAATCGCTGTGGCCTCGGTGTTGGGGAATGTTCTGGTGGTGCTGGTCGTGTGTATGAACCGGACTCTACAGAACACCACCTTCTGTTTCATCGTGTCGTTAGCCGTGGCTGACATCGCTGTGGGCGTTTTGGTTATCCCCCTGGCGATTATCATCAGTCAGGGTTTCAACACTCAGTTCTACACATGCCTCCTCCTTTCTTGCCTGCTGCTGATCATCACCCAGTGCTCTATCCTTTCCTTGCTGGCCATTGCCATCGACCGATATCTACGTGTCAAGATTCCCACCAGGTGAGAAACAAAAATAATTCATAACAGTGACATGTAAATAATCTTCTCACAAAGATAGAAGGTCAGGTGTGTGTGTGTGTGTGTGTGTGTGTGTGTGTGTGTGTGTGTCTAAACATGTTGCCCTAAACAAAAACGGTGCTTGAAGAAGGTTATCTGTGCCTGACACTGTAAAAAATATTGTTGCCTGGTTTGATATAAATCAACAGGCTGGACACGAAAAGCTTTTAAGGAAATTAAATTGCCCTGTCTGTCTATCTAACTGACATTGGCAGTTTGTTGGGGAGATTCTTCCAGTTGTCCATATAGTACATTGTATATGTTTGTTGACTACTGAGATCTCAGAAGATAAAATGGTATGCCATTAATGTTATTCATTATGAACAACAACATGCATTTAATGATGAAAAACTGTCTGTGTCTTGCTCAGGTATAGCACCATTGTGACACAGAGGAGGGCAAACGTGGCAGTGTGCCTGTGTTGGACACTGTCTTTCCTGACTGGATTGGTTCCGATGCTTGGATGGAATAATCATGAGTCTCAGAAAAACCTCAGTATTTCAAGTGAAATCATTTGCCAGTTTACTGTTGTCATGAGAATGGACTACATGGTTTACTTCAACTTCTTTGGTTGGGTGGTTGCACCTCTGACCATCATGATTGCTCTGTATGCGGAAGTGTTCTGGCTGATCCGGCGGCAGCTCAACCGACGTGCCAAAGCTACTGCAGATGGGGAGAGGTATTATCGCAAGGAACTGAAACTTGCAAAATCATTGGCCTTGGTGGTGTTCCTCTTCGCTCTGTGTTGGCTGCCAATACACATCATGAACTGCATTAACTTCTTCTGCAAAAACTGTGAAGTGCCTAAGTATGTAATGTATGTAGGCATTTTTATGTCCCATGTCAATTCAGCGCTCAATCCGATGGTTTATGCATTCAAGATAAAACAGTTCCGTGTCCGACTAATTCAGATCACCCGACGTTTTCTGTTATGTAAACCTGCCGATCCTACGCCATGTCCTACCACCACACATGCCCTGTCAGAGAAAATGGCTGTAAATCTTTAGTGGTACATGACAAATAGAGTATTGCTTTTTTGAGCACACAGACATATCTTCATTGGATTTCTGAACCACTCATGTTTTGTTTGCACTCTTAGACTAATTGATTCATATTGAATTATATGAAGTCAATGACAGGGAATGCTACTACAGCCTTTATTTTAAACCTTCCTGGTTGCTTTTGCATTATTCAAATACAGATCTAACAAATTGAAAACAATACACCTTTTTAAAGGAAGGAAGATTGTCTTTGGGTATTTCAACGAGCTGCAGCAGAGCTTGGAAAAGGTTTTGAATCTGTGGTGGGAAATTACCCATGGAGCATTAAGCTGAAGTGATTTATTCCTGCAGTAAAGCTTTTTGCTAAAGTGGCATCACATCTGCTTTGTCATCACTTTGACTTCTCCTGATTTCGATCCATGTACTTTCACTCCATAGGGACAAAAAGGCCCAATATGAGATAGAATAACGCATGTACTGGTAATATTTGAGGCCAAAAGAACTGTGAATATTTTAGGTTCTGTATGCTATGAGATTTGTATGTTGTGATTTCAATAACCCTAGCTGTACCGCTCTTATAGATATATCAGTGCACATTTTACCATCTGTCACCTCTGTCCTTTCTCGAGGGATTTTAAACTGCTGAGTCTGATCTAATCCCCAGATCCCATCTTAGTGAGGCATCCATACTGCATAAAGTATTACTAAAGGAACCTAATCATGGTGTGAGCTTGAACACAGAAAGAGAGAGAAAGAAAACCCAGGATTCTGCATTTTAGTCTGTGCATCCTTTTTTTTTCACTTGACCTTGGAATTTGCTGAGGTAAGAAGCAATAACATTTAGAAAAGGTTTACAACAGATAGGGCCTTTTACTATATTAAGTAATAAAGGTTGCATTTGGACAGATAAGATGCAGAGATTTTCTTTTTTTTAGCATCAAAAAACTACAAAATGGCTGACACAGACAGATCAGAGGGTGGCCAAGACTTAGAAGTTCCAGAAGAAGAGATGGATGAACAGAAAGCCTTGCTACATTTTGGAAAATACTCTGAAGCTCGCCATGCGCTGCCTTGGGAGCAATGGACCTTCAGAGAAAAGGCTAACTTTTATGTAGACCGCATCTTCTTTACTTTCTTGGTCATTTTTGTCATTGTATTACTTGGAGAATGTGTCTACAAAATGTGGTATTTGACAAACATTAATAAAATTGTGGAATCTGTTGCAGATTCAGTAATCAGTCTCTATGACTGGCTGTTCACCCAAGTGAGACAGGAGGAGCTCTTTGAATTGTAGGGTGTTAACTATTAATAGACCTGAGATTCTTATTCTGTGTATATGTCTCAAGATTCCATGTGCAATATTCCAATAACAATTGTTTTCTGCTTCATCTTGATTAGAAACCAAAGAATGTGACAAGTCAACAGACTCATTTGCATTATGTATAATTATGAGTGAATAAACAAAACAACATTTATCAAACCTTTATTCTGTCTTGCACTGCACTGTGCACATTATTCAGTCATCCTCCTTAAGACAGAGTAATTATTAACTTATTTTCTGTAAAAATGATTGTTAAAATGCTTCCATTACCATTTAGTACTGTTTTGAAAATTTGAATATCAAAATTATTTTCTAAATAATAGAAATGTATACTTACAGTTCTGCACAGACTAAGTTAGTTTAAGTTTATATTAGTAATGTATATTATGACCTAATTGAGTCAAGTAGGAGTTCAGTCTATGGATACTCAAACAAAATTGATCATCAGCTACTCCTAATGCAAATGTACTTGGATATTTGTACTTAAAAAGCACATTATTTTTTAAGAAGGTCTCAAAAAAAGAAAATTAGTTTCCGATGCTTCTAAATTATATTTTCATGTAAAGCTTCCTCCTTTATATATCCTTAAATATATATTGGAAACAATTCAGAATCAAATACAAGTAATGCAAATTATTATTAAATTTGTTTTAAACATAGTATAACAGTTTGTGTATTAAAATATAGGACCGTTTACACCACAGTGAGTGAATTGAATGTGCGTTAGGACCACGATACATTCTTTTACGATACATACTTATGACGTAGTTTCCGTTCTCAACCGTTTGACGGCGTTTCAGGATGTGACGTGTTCATTACGTTCATTATCAGACCAATGAAATTGTCGCATTCAGCTCCTATTTCCCTTTCCGGAACCGCCTCTTTCTCTCTTTCTGGATCTGCTAGCGAGTCCGCTGTTTCGTGTCTTGTAGACTTAAAAGTAAGTCAATATTTCATGTATTGATTCTGTATTTGTTGAATATATTTGTTGATACATTTTTACTTTACCATCGGCAAAAATTTAGGGTAAACGTTTTAAACGTGATATCGCCGTAAGTAGATATATATATGCCATAAACGGAATACAGTTGTAAAAGGCTAGGCGCCATGCCGTCTCAGCTAGATGTGAATCACGGGCCACATTATACTCGGTGATATTTTTCGAATCCAAACCAAAAATTACGTATTTAAATGTACAGCTTTCTCAATTTTCCATCCATTGTCGTGATTTTAACAATAATAAAACACAAATATGTGATCTGTCAAGAAAAACTTGCTAACGTAACAGCTAGAATGAAATTGTCCCTCGCTGTAGTACTTTTTTTGTGTGAAAGTAGTACAGTAATTTTATTTTAATTACATCGCTTTTGTTCATACTGCTAAGATATTAACGACGTCTTCCACGTGGTCTACAACATGTTCTTTGAAGCCACCAAGTGGCCACTATGTATAATTGATGAGTGGATAGTAAAACTCGCTAGTTCAGATACACATGCATGTTTATATCAAGGTGGATCTACTATGTAAATTGAAGAGAAGAATTAATTTCAAGTTTTAATAGTAAATATTGTCTTTGTCTTGAAAGGTAAGAATCTTCATTGTGTTTACTTGTTGTCTAATGTGAATGTTATGTAACTGTAATGTTCTAAGATAATAATCGTTGTTGTGTATTTTTGTGTATTGTATCATTGTGTATTTTCTTTTCTTTGCAGAATGCGTTACGTGGCCGCTTACCTCTTAGCTGCGCTTGGTGGAAATGCCAGCCCTTCAGCAAAGGACATCAAGACCATCTTGGGTAGTGTGGGAATAGAGGCTGATGATGAACGTTTAAACAAGGTACTACATGTAATAATAGTTATGATGTTAAATATATAAAACTTATTCCTGCTGCAGAATTTTATTGTAATTTCTCTGCAGGTCATTGGGGAACTCAATGGAAAAGACATCAATGAAGTCATGAATTCAGGTAAAGGCCTTCTGACTAAACATGCAAAGCAGATTTTAAGATTGCCAATTTTACTAAAAAAAATCAATTTCCCTTACAGGCCTCTCCAAGTTAGCCTCTGTACCAGCAGGTGGTGCTGTTGCAGTGCCTGCTGCTGCTGGTGGGTCTGGTGGAGCTGCACCTGCTGCTGGTGTGTTGAAATCCTTTTGTATTTTGTATCCATTTGTATTTTCTGAAGCATAGATTGAGCCTGTTTAGATAGACTTGTTTTATTTATTTGGCTGACGATTACCTTATGTGTTACCAATGCTTTGATCATTATTGATCTTTTGACTTTGTTGCAGCGGAAGAGAAAAAGGAAGAGAAGAAAGAGGAATCAGAAGAGTCCGATGAAGACATGGGATTCGGCCTCTTTGATTAGTCTGCCTTCCCTCTTTTCTAACGGAAATAAAAATGTAAAAGCCTTGTAAACATTGGTCTGTGTCTTGGATTTTAAAATAGTGACTCAAACAAATTTACTGTATTTTTAAACGAACACAGCCACTTGATGCTGAAAGATACTTTATGGCATTCTTCAAATAGTTACATCGGGGTGACCTATATTTATATGGAACCCATGGTTATATTGGTCAGATGACTCAAACCACATAATCATGTTTGTGGAGGGATGAGCTGGGATTTAGTCCTGGACAAACATTTTAGAGCAAAACCATTTAAACACCTTTTCCATCTTTGACCCCTGTTGTCTTTTATTATGGTACATGGGAAGAGTCTAATGTATAGATCATAAAGTCATCTAGTCTTCATAGTCCATAATAAATTTCATCTGTCAGGCTGTTTCATATCAAAGAGGCTCTGAGTTGATCCTTGGTGCCGTTCCACCTCTATTTTAATCTCCCTGTCACATCTACAACAAACTAACATCACTCCTGACTTCCTCATACATTACCAGTTCATTTGTAAGGATTACTGAAAATTCAATTTTGAGTCACTTAAAACTGAAGGCAATAAAACATGTATATTTTGGAACAATTCTAGACTTAAGGTCAGACAGTATAACTCAAAATCGGATAAAGCTCTTTGTTTTTGTTGAGTACAGAATAAATGTCTTCAGTAGTGGCTGCAGTTTGGCGTTGACTTTTTTAAAATTTGCAGCCTGTCACTAAGCTACAATCCAACAATGTTGTGGAACAGGTCTGTGTTACCATATTTGACTCTCTCAGCTCATTGGTTAAGGATAAAAATGTCCATGGGACATGTAAGGGTGATCCTTTTTTTTTTTTTTTTTTAAAATCCACTACGTAACTTCAGCAGATTGCATTAAACAAGAATGTCACTGACAGAAACAGATGGCTTATCTTCACATGTGACCTTGATAGGAAAATAAAAAGGAAAGTGGTAAAAATACAGTACACTATACTTTACAAATGGACCAGGGAAAGGGCTAATGTGGTAAATGAGGCATTTCATGCTCCTGTTCATTCAGAATCAGAATCAGAGTACTTTATTGATTGACAGCACTGTACAACATTACCCACCACCATTACACACCATAAAAACCTATTAAAGATAATAAAAAGAGTAAAATGAGAAATAAAATAGAATAAATTAAAAATAGAATATAAATATAAAATGTAAAACTATAAAAATGTAAATAAATGAACTGAATGAATGAATGAACTGAATGAATGGATGTCCCAGTATTATGTTATTGCAGTGTTGTTCCAGTCCTTCTGTTGGCCCTCCTCCCCCCCAGTGAGGAGTTGAACAGTCTGATGGCTCGGGGGATGAATGAGTTCCCCAGTCTGTTTGTTCTGAACTTGGGGAGGCGCAGCCTCTGGCTGATCAGGCTTCTCTGGCTGTGGATGACAGTGTGCAGAGGGTGGCGGACATTGTCCATGATTCGTTTTGTATTTGTGTACTTGTGTTGCATAGCACCAAGCTGCTGAACACACAACAATCCCCTTATGAGCTTATTAGTTCTGGTAGACTATTACGGCACTTTCCAAAAGCCATTCACTTTGTTTTTCAATACACTACTCTTGCAAGCACACAGGCTGTTAGCTACAACAAATATAAATGTACAATACAGTCTCCATACTCATACTATAAACTCAACAAAAAAAAGATTTGACCAGTTGCACGTCCCATTTGTACATTGTAGATTGTAGGTCCCATTCTTCTAATACTATACTTTTTTCCAACGTGTGGTTTGCTTTGCTTCAGCAGGTGCTGAAATGTTTATAGAGGTAGTTAAAATTTTGCAGTGGTTGAGTCACTGTTGCAGGACATTGAATGCTCATGGTTATTAATAAAAAGCAGGTAATGAATATAGCTTCATGCAACTTAGCTTTAAAGAGAGTTACTGCTGCATTTTTTAACCTTCATAAAGATAAATTCTTACATTCACAGCTGAGTGCATGCAGCTCTAATTTGTATATAATAATAAATGTAGAGCCCTTAAACTCTTATTTTAACTGCTAGAGAAAAACCTCAATGCTTTTTTCTTTGGCCAAGATAGATAATTTTGAAAAATGAAGGACCTCACAAATAAAAATACATAATGATGTCAGCGTTGTGCAGAAGACAAGAATAGATGCCTCATACAAAACCAGTTAAAAACATTTTTACAAAGAATAGGATGGGGAAAGATTTGTAGGGGGAATGGATTGAATCAAATTCCAGATTTTAAAAAAGTAAACTACTCCAAAAAGTTTTCTCCCCAATAATATTCTAATATAGTTCAACTTCTAAGGTGTAGAACTCAATTTCCCATAATCCAATAACACCGTTTCTCATTGGGGAGGCCTTCTGTTACAGTAGGAATGTTTGCTATTGTCATCAACCATTATATTTTAGCTACACACCACCGACAAAATTGGGTCGTAACATATATCTCAAGATTTTTTATTTCATATACATATGATTCAGATTTTATTCAACATTTATTATTTTCTTTCTCATGAACGCCAGCATTCATTGAACCTTTGTGTATCTGTTGTTAAATATTTCTGTCAAGCTGTAGAAATCGAATAAAAAAGAAAACTATTGCACAGTTTATGCTGTAAAATCAGAAGGATACTCCACTGGACTTTTGTAATTTCATTTAAAAAAAAATAAAAAGCCGTTATTCCAACAACTTTAACATACATTTTTCATGTAGACATAAAAACAAAGCATTACAATCACAATTTAACTTGCAGAATTATCTTTCCCTGATCCTGCAATAATAAAAAACTGTCATAAAATTGTGCTTCCAATGTGAAAGAGTCATGTCAACACTGAAAAGAAAAAAATACAGCTAGTTTTCAGCAAACATCCTAAAATGAATTGCACAAATATTTTGTCACTAACCCATAAAAATCATAGCTTAAAATGAATTTTAGGTAGTCCATTTGCTTTGTGAAACAGCTTGGATGGCTGTAGCAAGACAAACATGACCTCATCTGTTATCCATGTTTAAAAGATGTTAAAACTCTCAACTTCAGCTGTATTTCTCCTCAGTCATCGTCAGACAATGGATATTCGGTGCATACCTATAAAAGTGCACAAATAATAATACAAACTATCATGTGCTTTTATTTTTATATTGTTTTAATCTCACAGATGCAGATTTCACTCAAATGTGAATAATTTTACTGAAATGCATTTTAAATAATATCAAAAGTGCATAGATGTGACTCCTACCTGTTTATATTCAAAGCGTTCCTGCAGGTAACGGTTCCCCAGGCCGGTGATGTGACATACGTTCTGTTTGGAGAGTCGCGCAATCTTGGCCGTGAAGTCATACGTGAATGCCAGTTTAACCAGCTCAGGTGCTGTGGGCAGGACAGTGGGGGGATTGTGGGTCGGCGACGCTTCTTTTTCCAGATATGCGTCGGCAAGTTCCTGAAAAGAGGAGTACGACATTCGCTGGAAGAAGCTGTTCAGGGTGGGGTTCTCTTTCAGCTGTCGAAGAGCAGGAGAAAATAGAAATGACAATCAAGAGCAATCATAGCAACATATTTCTAACCAGTCTACTGGAACGTAATATTAATTTTCAGTCAAAATAGGCAATTGAAAGCAATCATTTAGCTCCCAAACTGATTAAAATTCACACAGATTTAACCAGTTAAAAACGTGTGGAAGTGGTTAAATCTTAACGTGAGGATAGAAAGAAGGAAATACTGATGCACAGGATATGACTGCATAAAATGTAGTTTTTCTTCCTTTTAGGTCAACTGATTTAATAAAAATTCTATGTTTTGTAATGTTTGAAATACACTGTAAAATATTCCCAAATTTACATTGTGTTTCATCACCAACCTTGTCATCTATAGCGTCCCCCTGCTCCTTTGTCAGAGCAATGATCCTGTTGATGAGCTCCTCTGGGGTAAAACAAGCAATAGTGGTTGATTATCATAAGCAAATAATAATAATAATAATAATAATAATAATAATAATAATAATAATAATAATAATAATAACTAAAGGAAAAATTCTCACCATCAGAAAGATGTTCAACTTGCTCTTTCTCTTGGACCTCGATGACGATTTTTTCCAGTTCCTCTGTGACTTTCTCATAGTACGAGTATGTCGGTTCCACACTGATAACAGCTGGAAGGAAATAAAAAATAAAAACACTGAATCTTTGCAACTGTTGCATCCTTAGAATAAATCACAGACAACTTCTCATGTCAGACAACTTACAATCAACTCGGGTGATCTCAGCGTGATCTTTTCCACTTCGGCTGTGTTTTGTTAGAGACAGCCTCTGTTTGGAGAATTTTCTTCTCATGGGTTTTTTTCTCAGCAATTTTTTTTTCTGCTGCACAGTTGGAGTGTTTGGCACATAGGTGGTCACACTGTCAGAGGATCCCCCCAGTTGGGGGACCTCAGGGATCTCCGGTGGATCGTCCTCCTCTTCGCTTTTCTCCTCATTCTTCGGACTGAAAAAACCAAGCAGGTTTTTCCAAAAAGAGCTTTTTTTGTTCTTCCTGGATTTTCTAATGGTTTTCTGTGATTCCTGATCAGTCTTCTCAGGCTGTTGTGAGGATGGTTCAAACACAGAAAATGGACCAATTTCTATGCCATTTGGCAACTCTGGTATGTGAATGGAAGGGTCACTGGAATGTAGTCTTTTCCTTCTTGGATTGGTCACCCATTTTTCCTTTCTCTTAGACTTCTTGTTATCATATTCGCTGTCATTGAGGCTGAGGCTGCGTGTGATGTACACCTCCAGTAAACGGATTGTGTCTCTGTGAGGCACAGAAATCAACTGGCCATTGACAGACTTCCGGTTTTCTCCTTGCACCTCCATTGAAGCCTGCAGGTCTCAAAAAAGAAACAGAACATTGAAACATAGAAAAATCTGTATGTCACTTTAACTCATTCAAAGAAAAAAATGTTAAGGATGTGCTGCACTTGTTTAGAAATAGTTTTGTAAAATGTTTGTAGTAACTATAAGGTTTTTATGTAATAGTCCTACTTTTGTTTGAGCTGAGAACTTAAACTTTAGAAACAAAAAACAAAGGTGTAATTTATAACAAGTAACCTTCATTGACTCAAGGACATGAGAATCCATGTCTCTTTAGCCTAAAGTTAAAGTTAATTTAAAGCAACAATTATATATGAAGCAATACTGTTTTCCTATTTATTTATTCAAATAACACACATATCTAATGGTGCCCTTCTGTGCACATTTGGATTCTTTTAAAAAAGAAAACCCTTAAGAATAGTCTCTTAAAGTCTCTTTTTCAAGCTTTCGTCTTCATATTACTTTCTCTGTCCTTGTTTCCTCTTCTGCATCTTACTGACATGGATCCATGATGATTTTAAGATTTGTGATTGATATAAAAAAAGACAATTCATTTATAAGCATAAAAGTTGCTAAGTCCTTTTGAAAAAGTGACAAGTGCTATACAATTCGAAATGACATCAAGGCAAAAGGGTGAAGACAGAGTAATAAAACACTTGAAACGGACAATGGAATTAACTGCTGAATTGATGAATTAACTAAATCCAACTTGGTTGCCTGACTTTCATTCCAAGAACAGAGCAGAGCAGTGAGTCTGTTATCCCAGCAGGATTAACACACCAGGAAGGTGAGACCAGCACTATCGTTTTGTTTGTCTGTGTGTGGTTTTTTTTAGTGCCATGCAGTACACCAACCAATTAACTCGATCCTTTGTCAAATACGCTGTGGGATACTTGAATATCTTGTGACCAGGAAAGACGCGGATTTTTTCTTTAAAAAGCACCTAAGTCAAGGTAAAAAAAACACTCACCTTTTATGTCGCACCGTCACACCACAACTTTTCTTCTCTCCGCAAAGATCCAGTGAAGAATAAAGTGACGCGATTTTCGGACGTGCGTCTACCTGCAGACTCCGCCCGTTTATCAACACTGCACTTCTTCCGCGGTGTTTCAGGGCGTGAAACAGGGAGAACCCTGCCAGCTGGCCTACATTTCACTGAAAAACGTCACGACACAGCGGAGTGATCTTCCTGTAAGCGGTCATCGTTCCCACCACTTTTACGTACAGGAAATACGAACAGTAGCAGTCTTAAATATCAGTAGTGAATAACATAAGGAACAAAGATCTACTTAGGACGGGAAAACTCGTGAAATCAACGACCACGGGTTTTCAAAATACGCGGGCTGGACTAGTTTAATGTAAAGTATTAAATAGGCTGAAATATAACAGGCTTATTCCCGTCACCGAATTTGGAGAATTTCTCTTTCACTTTAGACATATTTCCTCGTGGGGAAAATTGTTGAATTATTGCTGAAAAATATTTGCCCCATGTTACTTCATACTGTAAATTTTGGTTTAAAAAAAAAAGGAACAGAGCATTTCCTTCATTGTTTGTATGAGCGAATGCAAATATTAAAATCTACAGGGGAAAATGGTTCCTTAATTTTGTAACAAGTGATAAACTCCAGGCACGGTCAAACAGCATAGAACAAAAACTTAAATTCGATTCTGCCTATTCAAGATTAATCAGTTTACATTTAACTGGTGTTTATTGCGCAAATATTATACATACGTACAAGAACATACTATTTTGTGTGGAACAACTCTTGTTCGTTGAATGTTCTTAGTTTCTATGATTCCAATAAATACATTAGCAATTGACCTTTGTAATCTGGTTACACATTAACCATTATTGATCCGACTTTGTACAGTTTCCCGTCAGTTCCTTCTTTTTATGTAACTACCGTCCCTTCTGTTTGCGGACACGTATGAACACGGGCAAGCTTGACTAAAGAATTTTTGAGCGTGAACCTTGATCACAGTGAAACTCTCGTTCTTGTAGACTTTCCCCTCTTTTTTTCGTTTTACCACAGTAAATTTGAACCAAGGCATAGTATATCCAATTGAGTGTACATTACATTATACGCTTTTAGCTTGTAGTTAGAGGCAGTCACCACAGGGCGGCACCACAAAGACTAAAATAATGCGCTTTCAGCCTGCACGCCAGGCAAGGATAGACATCGTTGTCTTAAATTTGTAAGAAAATACCTGTAAGAAATGTAAGACTCTTGTTTCATTCCATAGAAGTCTGCTGTCAGTGCAGCGTTGCAGTCACTGTATCATTACTTGTCATAAATCTTTATAATCTTGAATTATTGCTCTGGCTCTTCCTCGTGGTCGGCATTATGATTCTGACGCCACTCACTCGCCTTACACTGATAAATTGAAAAACCCTGTTAGAGCAAACCAAAGCTAATAGTGCGAGATACTGAAGAAAGACAACTGTCAAAAATTATAGTGCCTACACCTGCATTCTGCACTGTATTAGGGTGTACACACACACACACACACACACACCACACACACACACACACCACACACACACACACACACACTGAACAATACTGGAAGAGTATCTGGGAGAAAGGGACAAGACACGACACTAATGCCCAGTGGCTGCAAGACCTACAGACAGAGCACAGCCAACTTTCAGAACAAGACCCAGTAGTCATCACCTTAGCAGAAATCCAAACAGGTGTGTCCAAAATGAAGGGCTGGACAGCACCAGGGCCAGATAAGATTCATGCCTACTGGCTTAAGAAGCTGACTGCACTCCATGCCTGCCTGGTAGCACAGATGAACCAGCTGCTAACATCAGAGAACCACCCAGAGTGGCTAACCCAGGGCTGGACAGTCCTCATAATGAAGGGCCCCAAGAAGGGCACAATACGACCCAACTACCGGCCCATAACTTGCCTCAGCACCACATGGAAGCTCCTGTCAGGCACCATAGCGGCTAAGATCAGTAGACACTTGGATCAATACATGAGCAGAGCACAGAAAGGCATAGACAACAACACCAGAGGTGCCAAACACCAGCTACTGGTCGACAGGGCAATCGCCCAGGACTGTAGGATGCGACACAGCAACCTGTGCAGTGCCAGGAAGCCTATGACTCAATGCCGCACACATATATACTGGAGTATCTGTATAACATGGAGTATCTGTATAACATCAACAGGACACTAAGAGAGTTCATCCAGAACTCCATGAAGCTGTGGAACACAACTCTGGAGGCCAACTCAAAGCCAATTGCGTATATATCAAGGAGATGCTCTGTCCCCCCTGCTGTTCTGCATAGGCCTAAACCCCCTCAGCCAGATCATCACCAAGAGTGGCTATGGGTACCAGTTCCGAAGTGGAACAACCATCAGCCACCTCCTCTACATGGATGACATCAAGCTGTATGCATAAACATCAACAGGACATTAAGAGAGTTCATCCAGAACTCCATGAAGCTGTGGAACACAACTCTGGAGGCCAACTCAAAGCCAGTTGCGTATATATCAAGGAGATGACCTGTCCCCTGTGTGTGTGTGTGTGTGTGTGTGTGTGTGTGTGTGTGTGTGTGTGTGTGTGTGTGTGTGTGTGTATTGTTTAAGAATGAAAAAGATATGTAGGGAATGGTAGAATTATTTTCCTTTTCTCTCTAGTTGAGCCTTTCACGGTCATGGCGAGGATGCTGGAGCCGATCCCAGCAAGGCAAAGCAGGGTACATTCCTGAATGAGTCACCAGCTCCTCGCAGGGCACAATTTGAGCATTTGGAGATTCAAGGGTTCCTCTCCAGGGCTCCAAAGGTGTTCTGGCATCCCTCTCTGTTGCCTCCCAACTTTCATCTGCACCAGGATTTTTTCCCTGCTTCTCTGCTCAGTCCCCTAGAGACTTAGCTACCACAACAAGCTCACATCAGTTTAATAGCTGACGATTGTCTTTAAATTATTAGACGCAAGGAAACTCAATTAAAAAAGAAAATCAAGTTGACTTGCTTTTGTTTTTCAAGGATTTCACTTCTTATCTAAGAGGCTAATGAAGAAGCCTAAGTTTTCTTTTACCTGGATGACTAAGAACATCCTTCAACAAAATCCTAAAGGACTTCAGAGATTTTCTGCAAGTTATAAATCAAAAACAGAATGAATACTGGTATTAAGTCCCTCCGACATTTAATCACACTGTCTCATCATGCCATCATCATTGTCACCTGTCTGTCCTTCATTTTTTTCCACCACCGAGAGTGCAGATGGGACACTTTCGCAGCATTGGTTACATTGTTGCTCTATTACTTATATCTCCCCTCCCTTGCATTTAGAACTAAATGAAATCAGCACAGGAATACCAATAAAGAAGCTATAATCCTTGAATGTTGTTGAGCTTGTCAAAACCGGAATGAATGGCGGAAGTAATTTTAATCAATATTAAAAGCATGAGGGTTGTTACATCTGCAGTAACAGCAGCACTGCACTGTCACATGCAACCGCCCCTTTGCAAGGTCAATGCTGTCATTGTTTTGCTCTGTGTATCTAAAAAGAAATAGTTTAAATGGATTCAATACAAAGAGACAGATTCTAGTCCTGAACTCTTTGTCCTGAGGAGGACCATTCACTCCACTGCTGGCTGGGCAAGTCCAAAATTGGCTTATCTGCTGACAATACAGTAACACAATCTACTGATACAGTGCCAGACGCATTGTCGTTCAGCTTCCGTGCAAGGCTTCTGCATCGCTCCCTTTAAAACTTGACACAGCTTGTCACCGAGCTGGAGCACAAAACACAAGAGTCATGCAATGGTGATATATTTAGATCCATTAAGAGCTGCAGTAGAGTCTGCCGTGTCATGGTGGTGGGAGCATCTGCTGATCTGTGGGTGAATTTCTGTGGTGGAATTCTGATCAAAGTCAGATGGATTTGATCTCTTCACGGAAAGCCAGATGAATTATAAATGACAGCCTCAAATTGACTTTGACCTTGCCACAGCAACCTGACAAATGATAAAATGCTGTAAAGCTTCTACTTTTGTGTATCACTTAATTATCAGTGATAAAAAGGGCGCAAGGGCAAACCGTTAACCTGACTGTTAACTACTGACAAAGATCAGATGGTTGCAAGTAACCTGAGCTAAACTTAGTATGACATCTCTCATTTCCTCATGAGGAATCAAATTGTTGAATCTGAAATCAAAACTTTGTTTAATGAAAGATAGCAATAGTTTATACTCTTAATTTAACTGTACGAGGCACTACAGCACCAAATGAGAAAGCCCACCTGTCAGAGGTCAACATTTCATTCAATTTCCAAAAATGTCACCTTCCTTCTTTAGATGGTATCTTCCTCTTTATCAAAAAAGTGACAAAACCCTCTTCCTCTCATGCAGAGTGTGATTTTGTTGACAGAAGTAAGGACAGAGAGGGTTGTAAAACAACACTGATCAGGCATTGGCAAACTAAAACAAGAGAACAGTAAAACTGAGCCTTAAAGCATGCCCTAATACAAAGGGGCCCATTATTATGTCTTAGAATTATCATTATTGTCATTATAAATGATAAATGTCCAGTGGTACAAGTGAAATGATCACAGGTCAACACACAGTTAGTCTATTTGTTTAATAAAAGGCACTCATCACAGGACTCTGTCAAAGGACATTGTACAGAATCAGTGCCAAAACATGAAGTACTTTATAACCTAGTAAAGTGCTGACATCTAATGTGACTCAGGTCACATTATTCAGTTTCATTTTACTTAAATAGTACTGCTCTTTGTCCACCCCAAAGTCATTAATATCGCATTTCCATAATTTATGAGAAAGGCATTGATTCTTTGACAACCTTTGCAATTCTACATAAGCTGTATATTTTAATAAACTCTGATGTCTGTTCATGTGTGGCATGCACATATGTTTTCAGATCAATAATCATTCATTGACACACCCAGGTGAGGAATTGACTTTCATAATTATCGCTATATGATAAAATACAGTAATACTTTCAGCTACTCTAAATATTTCAGACACAGATTGTAACCGTTTTAGCTAATTGTATCACTATCACATAAACTACGAGGCTGATTAGCTCTAAATACTAATGTTTTCCCTGCCAACAGCTGATGGTTCTAAAAGAAAATTAGAATTTATGAGATACGGTATATGGAAACAACTTTTCTTGCAATTAGATTCTAGGGTTTTTGAAGGGTTACGTTCATATCATAATTATATTTCTGCCTCATGTGTGTGAGCTGGTGAAACTTATTAAAGATGACATTAAGGTAGTGAAATACTAATCTGTGACTTTTAAATGCTGAGGCATGTTGCTGCTGCAAGTACTACGCATCAAGGGCAAAAGAGTAATTTTGATTAACATTCTCCAGCCTTAAAAACTAATCGCAGCTATCTTTCCCTACCATTTATTCATCACAGCGTTCTGTGTCAAATGGAGAGGAGATGCTGGCTGTGCATTCACAGCTATAGATTTGCTGATACAACACTGCGCACTGACATCCTCTTGTCTTAAACTAAACACATGCTGCCTGACCTTGACAGTTGTGCCAGGTTTTATAAAGATTCTGCTATACTATGAGCTCTTGGGATACTTCTTCCATGTTAAATTATGAAAACCATCTTTGGGACATGCTCTCTGGCTATTTCAAGGACATCTAAATCTTACTCATAATTTTTCCTTTTATGTATACCATCGATTGTACATATTAGTGTGTCAATTCTCACGTTTCTCGCCTCATCATAACTGATACATTTCAGAACTAGTAACTCACAAAATAGTTGCCTGTGGTAATTGCACTTTGACACATTCACAAGAAGACACATCACTTTTAAAAAGAAGTACCTATTAATACTGTAATAGTGTACACAAGTGCTGCCATGTTTCAAGTGCAAATATCAAGAAAGATTATTTTAAGTTAGTGCTTCAGTGCTTTTCATGACCTTCACATAAATGGGTAATTAAATGCTTTATTTCAATGCATGCCATTTTTGTCATTCTGCCAGGTGCCGTTGCTCTTGCTTAGTGATGGTGTGCTTCCATACTTGTTTGCAGATAGTTTCTGAGCTGCTTCTGCTGCCGCATCCATGATCTGTTTCTCCTCTTGCTCTGTTTCACGGTGGTAGAAGTAATTGAAGTTGGAGACAATGACCGGGACAGGTAAGGCAATGGTCAGGACGCCAGCGATGGCACAGAGGGTGCCGACCATTTTGCCTCCCATCGTGATGGGACACATGTCTCCGTAGCCCACGGTGGTCATGGTCACTACAGCCCACCAGAAGCCATCTGGGATGCTCACGAACTGGGTTTGAGGCTCATCCACTTCTGCAAAATAAATGGCGCTAGAGAAGAGGATGACTCCGATGAAAAGGAAGAATATGAGGAGCCCTAGTTCTCGCATGCTGGCCTTTAAGGTCTGGCCCAGGATTTGTAGACCTTTGGAGTGTCGAGAGAGCTTAAAAATTCTGAAAACTCTTACTAAACGGATGATTCGCAGGATTGCCAGGGACATGTTCTGACTGGAGTTCATGTCATCATCAGGGGTTGTAGCCAGATCTGTTCCCAGTGTCACAAAGTAGGGAATTATTGACACTATATCAATGATGTTCATGATGTTATTGAAGAAGTCACTTTTGCTGGGACACACCACAAAACGGACACACACCTCAAAGCAGAACCAAATGATGCAAATCGTCTCCACAATGAAAAAGGGATCCGTGAAATAGGCCATCAAATCTTTTGCAGCAGGTTGGGAAGCAGAACTGTCCTGAGTTCCATTTGTGATCTGGTTCAAAACTTGGAGAAAGTCGCTGTCCTCTCTGAACTCTGGGAGAGTCTCCAGGCAAAAGATGAAGATGGAAATGACGATGACAAATACAGAAACCAGCGCAACAGTTTTGGCAGCGCTGGAGCTTTCCGGGTACTCAAAGAGGAGCCAGAACTGCCTTTGGAGGTCATTACTGGGCAAAAGCACCTCTGGTTCTTTGATGAAACCTTCATCTTCACGGAACTGTTCCATCGCCTCATGGCCCAACTCATAGAAGACAATTTCATTCGCAAAAACATCTAAGGGAACATTGGCTGGTCTACGGATTCTCCCGCCTGACTGATAGTAGTATAGAATACCATCAAAAGCCGGGCGGTTTCTGTCAAAGAAATATTCATTTCTCATTGGGTCAAAGTAACCCATCCTCTTCAGGGGGTCACCCAGCAGTGTGTCTGGAAACTTATTTAGAGTGCTGAGCTGCGTCTCAAACATGAGCCCAGAGACGTTGATGACCACCTTCTCGTCTTTCTCTTCTACGAAGTGCTTTTCAAATAAATCTTCATTCTCATAGCAATCATTTACCATTTTACTGAACACGCTGTCAGAGGGAGACTCTCCATTCATCAGCAATTTCAGATTTGAGATCAAGCTTCCGCTGCTGGAGTTTGCTTTCGTGGTTAGGGTCAACGGACTGGGAGGAGACAGCCCATCTTGACCGGAGTGATGCCTGTGCCGCCCTCTACGTGGTGACTGGTGGGGAGAGCTCAGACGTTGGGGTAAAAGATTCTGATCGGGAGCTTCAGAAGTAGGTGAAGTCGGGTACCCGGAGTCACTTGGATCTCCGATATTGATGCCGACATCATACATGTTTTCAAAATTAACAAGTGGTACCTCCATACCCTCACTGTCAGCTTTTTCTATCAACCTGGCTGGGGTGCAGGAAACAGGGGCGATGCCACAACCTCGCAAAAGATCCTTGTAGGGCTTCCTCCCTCCTGATTTTCATTAAGGCAGCTGTAACTCTCCTTTAGTTTCAGGCTTTGGGTCACCTGTGAAAGAGAAGGGCAACAGTGAAAAGTACTTGCTTTTCTTTGTTTAACAGCCCGCTACAGTTTTGCTGATTTTTCTGTCACTTCTGTTTGCATCAGCAGCAAACTTGTCATCTGATACTCTGCTTGCACTGTTCTTTTTTTTCTTCTTCCTGATTCAGTCCAATGACCTGAATGAAAGACAACGCTCAGCACAATTTTGTCACCAAAAATGCTTACGTGGGGTGTGGATAATATTATTTCTGTTCATGTGATACATTTTAAAATTTTTTTTTCATGGTAGCGACTCACAAAAAAAAAAAAAATCACAGTCATTGTTAAACAGTTTCTTTTAAATCGTATGCAGTTAAGGTTGGTGATCAGTATCAGATATTTTTTCCAATCTATTTTCCAGTTTCTGTACACAGGATTCAAAAGGCCTTGACATGTGAAGAGTCTCATTTGGTTCTATTTTCACTTGCTTTAGATAATAAAATGGATTAATCTGCAGTTGAAATGTCTTAATGGAGGTCTTTGCAACACACAAAAATAAATTAGTGTGTTGTGTTGGAAAAGAGACATCACTGACATCACTAGGTTAAAAAACAAAAAATAAACACTAAGAATGGTCTGCTACTGTGGCTTAATTGACAAATAGCAAGTATCCCAAAACAACCTTGAAAGACATTCTTAGATACTTGTCGACAAACACATGTTTCTAAAGTGTAAAGCTGAGATCCAGGTGTGTGCAGATGTTCGCACCACTCACCCATGTCCCGGCTCTGCAGAAGTTGTTGTGCCCTTTTTACCCTTCCCAGCGGCTCTGCCGTGCTCCCCCTTCTTCTCTTCAATCTCTCCCTCATCCAGACTCACAATCAAGAATGTGTCTGGCTGTATTAAAGCTCCCATTGGGTAATTTAATACCTGACACGAAACCAGAGACGCCAGACATACCCGATCATGCTAGCAGAAGTGCACAGCTGCAAATACGGGCAAACATGCACGGTCAACTCGGCGTATTTTGAATGTTGGGGGTCACCTGGCTTTTATTCTCCCCGCTCCCCCCTCTGTCAGCTGGATAAGTTGTGGCTCTCTGATAGGAGATTTGTTCCATGGGAACCAATCGCTGCCTGATGTGTGGACAGAAGAGCGGGACCCACTCATTTTCTATTCCTTCCTGCAGTATAAACATCCACACATATCATCCATTCCACCTTCACCTGGGGGATTATATTTTACAGCTCTCATATTTACCGCAGCGCACATCCTCCTGGCATGGCTTAATTCCACTGTTTACATTCTAACTTACTGATGAGGATGCAGAGATTTATTCCATTATACACTAGTTTTCAGTCAAAGGGAGTGTTTGCAGTAGTCCACATCAGAGAAGGCGCGCAATATTCCTATTCAAAATATCAAGATGTGCCACAGATTAGTGGCAGCATTTCAGATGGGTGCAAGATAAAGACAGTGACAAGGACACAGTCTACCTTTGGTGTCAGTTTCACAGCTCCTGAATTAAATGCACAATCTCAATCTAAATCCAAAACATGTTGTGCTTATCCTTTTAGGTTTTTCCTTACAGGCGTGAATGCTTCAATCAAAGTTAATCTACTCTCTTTGAAGGACAGCCAATTTAGAGGCAGCCAATATACTCACCCAATGTATGAGTATAATGTTACCTGATCAACAACCAGTTGCCAAAAGTTGAAATCGTTCCCTCATCTCACTCTGATCCTGGTGCAGGCAGGAGGTAGCAGTCTCTTGTTCCCCTCTCTAACACTGCGGCGGTGTAAGCAGCACCACTGCAGGCACATGGCTCCAAGGTCACAGAAAACTGTTTGAATACTATAGAACCCACAGATCACTGCACACAATCTCCTTCAGGGATACACAGTAGATATGTGTCCTAATGAGACCTTCATCGATCGAGACATCGGCGAAAGTAAGCCTCACACATTTGTGGTTAAGACTAATATTTATGTTGTGCACGCAGGAGTGCAGGGGCACACACACACACAAACAGCACAAAGCTGATTCAACATGCTCCATATATCACAAAGGGATATTTTTTCTAGTGTGATCCTACAATGTCCTGTACATGTCATTGAGAACACACTCAACTGAGGGATGACTGCCACTTAGACACATCGTGATGAAATTCACTATGGGCATGCAGAGACAGGCGGATGGACGTTGAGAGGGAGCAAGCATAGGCTGAGAGGGTAAATAATCAATCCATTCCATAGCAAAATGATTTCTGTCAGTGAAAATGGGAAGACAGCAGTGAACTGGGGAGATGGACTGCAGCTACTGCGGCGTCAGTTGCCTCAGGACTCCTGACAGTGATAACGGTCCTCCCTTTGTCCTTCCCCACAGCCCTTGATCCATCATTTGTTTCTCCTCCCTCCCCCCCCAGTAACCCTGTCACCTTATTCATTAACAGCCGTGTTGACAAAGCACTTTCCCCCCTCAGGCTGCTTTTGCGCTAACTATACTGATGCTGCATACGTGCATATAAAAGACCTCCTGAGCACCTTTAGAGAGTTCAACTTGGAAACATTCACATTAGACATGGAGATACATCTCATTTCAAAACTAAAGTGGTTGGGACAGACTTTAAGATACATATATAAGATAAGAAGCCTTTTTAAATGTGCTTTCTTAATGTCAGGACACAGGTAACCTCTGAATGCCTGATGTGTGTTCATTAAAAATTATTTAATTATTTGTTATTTACTGCAGCGTAGTTTGGCATCTGTCTTGAAAATGCCTCACCAGCAGTAATGTTCTCACTGCAAAAAACATGCAAGGTTGGATCAGGAGCATACAAGGGCATGCAGCAACAGCTCTGGTGTATGAAAGCAAAAGCCTGTTGTGCCCTGCTTATTTTGCTCATTTCATCCTGAAGCAGCAGATTTAACTGCACAAAAGTTTGTTGTTTATCTCCATTATTAAATTGCAATTACAAAAGCATAGTTGATTTGGCAGAATAAATGGAATGTTTGTATTTAAACACATGACAAACTACAGTCTCCTGGGTGAAAAGCTAACAGCTGAAGTCTTCTGAACCTGAAGGACACCTTTATATGAAACCCCTTTGTGTCTCTGCCTAATCAATCACTCACATGTACGAAACGCAGTTGGATCAATATTTGATGGGAGGGGGGAGTGAGAACAGGCTGTTCACGCTATAGCTGACAAACTGATCTGGGATTCAAGGTTGGGACCAACCTTGATTTTTTTGTTTCAGTTGACGCCAAGGACTTTTGGGTGATCTTTTTTATAAAAAAGCAAATGGTAAGTACATTCTGAAGGTAATAATAGCAATTAAAAGTGTTTCTGGCCTCTGGCTGAACTCTTCCGTTCAGTGTTTAGACAGGATTTGCAGCTGATAGAAACGCCCATGCTCGCTCTCAGAGCAATTACCCCGCTAAGGAGATTATGCAACTCAGGAGATCAGCCTGGAGAATCACCCCTGTAGATGCTCTAAACACTGCAGACTTAATTGAAATGTCTGGATTTTTTTTTCTTTCCTCTGCACACTAATCAACAGACGGACGTTCATCTTGAATGACTTGGAACTGGTGAGGCGAAGAAACGACCAACTATCCAAATGATTTTAAACACAACACAAGCTGGAACACTCAGTGGTTTGATTAAATGACACCTTTTTTTGTATCCATACTGCCTCTGTTGTTAATAGACAACAATCTAGAACTTGATTACACACACTTAATTCCTCCAAAGGACAAAGTATACATAAAATGCGGGAGCTCCCACTGTTTCAACAGTCCTCATGGTTGGACGGGGAGGTGCCAAATCTGCAGGTGAAGCGAGCGTGCCCAAAACCTCCCGAGGTCCACTAAGTCACCTTATGCCAACATTATGGTCTGTTGCGGTGCAAAAACCCTTGATATGATGGTATTACGCAATCATGTGGGAGATTTAACAGATTCAGTCTCATCTTAATGTTTAACATAGAACCCATGTGATAAATGTTAACTTTCTTAGAGAAACAAAGCTGCTCTTAGACCTGATTTTTCATTTTGTTTTTTCTATAATAGATAATTACACACTATCAATCCTCAACAATCATGCCAAGTATGAGTGGCATTTAAATAAATAGCATGCTATTCAAATTGAAGAAAATTTTAAATATTAAAACAGATTTTACCTCATCCAGCTGAATAAGAAGCTTGATTATACTCAGTCACGCATCCTCCTGGATTAACGATGCAATGGTAGTGTCTTAGGAAGAAATTGTAAAGCTTTGCACGGTTTTGACAGAAGGCAGCGGCAGCTGCAGATCAATACTCCAAAGACAGATGTTTGGGGCAACATCTTGTTTTCATTAAATTTAGACAGAATAACATTGTAAATAAACTAATCTTCAACACATTGCCTTTAAAGATGCTATGGTTGTAGAGGGGCACATAATCCCTTTTTTAAAATATAACATTTTAAATGAAAACATGTGCAAGTGTTGAAGATGTCACTTTACCTGCTGAAAATTTAAGGGAAGTCTTGTTTATGGAGAGAGGTCTCACTTTTCTCATTGCTTGTAAGGCTTTCAACGTGTCTGTCTGCCTGCCAGCTGCACTTGCTCTCATGTTTCACACTTGCGCACGAGATGGTTGTGTATAGCAACATTAGCATAATAGTCATCATACTTTATTCACTAGTCAATCAGATATCACTAAATTATTTGAGATATAGGACTTGCATATTTTTCCACATTTCTACAGTCGCCCAAAATGAATATACTTAAATATGACCTGTAATATTTTTACTGCCATTACAAAGAGACATTCAGATTCAGATTTCCTTTATTTGTCCCACAACGGGGAGATTTATGGCACAACAGCAGAAAAAATGCACAGAGAAAAAGATAGTCATTACTACAAGTATAGAAAAAGAAAAATAAGTAATAATAATAAATATATCATACAAAAAAATTGAAATAAGAATATAAAAAATATAAAAAATATATGTAATAATTCAAGATAAATAGATAATTAGCCTGTTTGTATACCTGTACATAGTATAGAGAGGAGTTTACCTGAAGAATATACCTATCAGAAATATATAATATTCAGGTGTTTGCAAAATGGTTAAAATAAGATTAGAGAATTGGAATTTTATTGTGTAAGTCCAGTTGTAAAAGCAGCATAGTGAAATTAATAAGGCTGATTGTAACTGATGACAAATAATTTGCTTCTGTTGACATTCACTCTTGGTATAGGTATATCTTCTTGGCTTATAAAATATTTCTGCTCCAAGTCCTTTGGTTGACTCATTGGGAGGTTTCTAGTTGCCTTGGCTTTGTCTGGTCTGTGTGAAATGTTAAGCGCATGAAACAGATATCCTGGCATCCATGGCTGAGAGCTGCTGACTAGAGCAGAGACGGTGTAGAACACACATATTCTTATACTGCAGAGTGTCTCGGGCCATTGTTGCTGCTTCGTGTGCGGCATGGGCTGCTGCTTTAGAATACTAGGCTGGTTATGCATTTTTAATATTACACTGGTTTTCACACATGTTTAGGTGACTTGTTGATTATATATATACAGTGGGACCTCTACTTACAAACGTCTCTACATGCAAAATTTTCAGGTTACAAAACGTCTCAACGGGAAAATATTTCCTCTTGTTACGAAAGAAATTTCAGGATACGAAAAGCAAAAATACGCTACCGCTGCTACTCGAAGCTCGCGGAGTTTAGCGAACGCAGACATGCTTGTAGCTGCTCTGCCATTGGCTATCACCTAGCATCTTCCTGTAATACCATTGGCTAGGACGGACGTCAATATGTACAGGTTTGTGTGTATCCCAGCGTCTTCTTCGTCGTCTTCGGGATTTATTGAGGGTGTTCGTATGTTTGTCCATTAGATGGCGGGGGTTACCACAAGTGTTAAAGTTTGTGCTAGTAATGACGGCTAATGTAAGATTAGCCTGTAATAAAAAAAAGTTCATTTTGTTCCTGGAGAAGCCTTGCACTGAATTCCTACATTTATTGTGCGGTAATCTAATTGTAACATGTATTTGTTACATGTTTTGATGCATTTTTATGATTTATAAAAAAAATATATGTCCGAATTTTTGGGGGTTTGGAATGGATTACGGCATATACATGGAAAACGCATCTCTATTTACGTAATTTTCAGGTTATGAAACAACTTCCGGAACCAATTAATTTCGTAAGTAGAGGTCCCACTGTATATGTGTGTGACATTTTAGTCTCTTGAAAAAAAACCAGATTGAAAACAAAACCTATTTCAGTAATGTAGAAAAAACTGTGCAACTTTCCTGCCATTGTATTTGTTTTGTATTTGTTATTGTGTAATACTGTACATCTTGCATAGTAAGCCAGTCTCCTAATGAAGAGAGTTCTGATGCAGCTAATTCTGGATTACTGATGTGTGTATTTACGCAGACTTCTGTCATTGCTGCCCTCTCAAATTTCAGCATCGGGCATAAGTAGCTTGTGTTGCTATCACGGATGGCTGTTGGCCATGACTATGAGATATTGTAATTAAGCAGAGTAATCTTTTAAGCCATGTGGCTTTCCAGGGCAAATAAGGCAGTTTTCCCCTACAAACATTTACACACACACACGCACACACACACACACTCACCCACACAGGTACCCACACCCGCGCCTGTAAGTTGCAACATTATTCTCGTACCTTTTTATTATTTTTTGGGCAATACACTAAGACAAATACCATGTTAACAGGAATGTTTTTGTTTCAGCCAAGAGGAGTTCACATTATCATTGAAGAGATCATTGCATACATAATGAAAGAGCTCTGTGTGTTGTGTACTCTGCTTATTCACCATACTCCTCCTCCCTTTAGCACTTTTCTCTCGTGCACATTGGACTGCTTATTAAGCACATTTCATCATCTTAACCTAGCAATCAAGATAACATTTTCTCTAAATTAATCTTCTCCGTGTTGCAATGCAGTAATAAGAGCACAAAAAAATCCTAGTTTATAGCATGAGAAACTAAAGGGGAAGGAAAGCCAGCTATGCACTGAAGGTCTCACAGGTTTGCATGCAAAATCTCAAAGTTGGAAGTAGCATGTTAAAAGGATGCACCCGTATGGTTGAGAAGTTGATGAAATATTAACTCAAGGAGGATATTTAAAGCCTCTGACATTCTCTCCTTTGTTGGCCTATCAGAACTGGCCTCTACTAGATCTAGATGGCAGCAAGAATACTGCTGTAAGCTGATGCTAAGTGATCAAGTCCTAATATCTAAATAATGGACTAATGGTAACAGATGAATACTGAGCTGAATGATACTTCTATTTTCACATGTATACATTTATAAATTACAATACATATTTTAAATCAAAATACACATATATTGATAGTCACCTCTCTCGATATTTAATGATCCTTCCAAGCTCTCAGGACATCCACTGTGTTCCATTTAGCCTCCACCATTTTATGGTGGGCAATGTTTTATAGTCATTGCAAACTGCAAACCAGTAAACTTAAGAAGTTATCTTTCCTAAATAGTGAATTAATGTAGATACTGAAATATATGTGTTTTGTTTATTGAGCAATAAGATCCAAAAAAAATATGATTAGACTGTCACTGAATAGATACATGCAAAACAGAATTCCAAAGATTATTATATGACAGCACCTATTTGTACCCATGGAAACAAACACACAAAAATGTTGATGTGGAGCCAGGTTACCTAGATACCAGTCAATGAGAACTGTGCACCTTCAAAGCAACAAAAAACAATAACAAGAATAATAAAAATTTCATAATTGTAATGTAATCCGATTCCCCACTATAACAACTGGGGGCGCTAGTCCATGAGTTGTCATCTCTAAAAGGTCATATTAGGTGATTAAAAAAAATATTTAATGGGATCATATTTGAGGACTTCACTTAAAAGTAGATAGATAGATAGATAGATAGATAGATAGATAGATAGATAGATAGATAGATAGATAGATAGATAGATAGATAGATAGATAGATAGATAGATAGATAGATAGATAGAAAGTAAAGATTAATTGCTTAAGAATCAGTTTCTTTTGTTTACAATGTTATTGTTGTTGTTGCCCTTTCATTCTTCAGACTTAAGCTTCTCTAACCTTGGAGCACAAACAGATCAGGAGTCCTGTAATTTATCTTTATATATTTGTACTCTGTAGGTTTTTATGTCAAATTCTACGGGATTTACAGGATTCATGTCCATTGCTGGGATTAAAGCCACTCATGCCATAGGGTAACTGTTTATCCATGGTTTCGCATCTGGAATCAGAGTTCAGTCAAGTTCACCTATGAGTGAACCTTTATATCTGGGTTCCATTTAAGATTTAATAACTTTGTAAGAACATTTTTTTTAAAAATGTATAAGGCAAATTGGAGAAGCAGAAAAATGGGCCATTTTTGTTAACAGTTTTGAGGTGCTGATCACCCACATAGCCCAAGATGGATATCAATAAAAGGATTTCAATACCTATAAAATTTACTTTTAATTCTTATTATTGTGGACACATTCATAATCAAAAGGGAAACTTCTGTAACTAAAACATGGGACACCACCACAGCAAAACATGAAATGGGCCAGAACTTGATCATCACTGAATTCCACGTAACCTCTCCCAGCCCTGTTTATTCACCCAACTTTCACAGTGTAAAAAAAGATTTTGATCTTTAATGTCCCTTCATATCTCCTGGTTTTTTCATATGCTGGTGAGATCTGGAGCATCAGTAGCATTCACAGACAGGTTAGCTATTTCTCCTGTGATTGGCCTTTGACCTTAACCCAGTCCAATTGTCACCCACAGCAAGATGGAGAAGGGTGTGTGTGGCTTTGTGTGTCTGGTTGTATTTCATATCGATTCAACATGATTATTGTGATTATTGATCCTCTGTATGGAGGGAGAGGGCCATGTGTTTGCAACAAAACACTGTTACTTACCTCACCAAGGGAGAATCAGTTACTGATTAGAATAATGAAAACCTGCAGAGGGTTTCTGCACATCATCACTGTGTTTTGTTAGTGGAATGTAATAGGTTACTGAGTATTTCCAATTAGCATTACTTGTAGATTAATTTCTGCTTCTCTACTTCCAATGCATGTATGTGAAATGCATTAGTATTTCTGTATTATTTTAGTTTTTATATTTATATTTTTATATTTTGATTGTCATATAACTGCGACACCAAATAAAAAATGTCATTAACAGTTGGCTAGAAGTAGCTAGTAATTATTCTATGAAATTATGTATTATTGATTGTGCTATGAGGTATGAATAAACACACACACACACACAAAAACTTTTTTAACATTGTGAAAACTACATTAGAACTTCGTTAGATTTCCTCTTGTGTGTAGTTAACTGCTGGTTGAGAACCTGACGACGTCGCTTTTGCAAGTCACCCCTAGAGGGCAGTGCTGATTTCTTCTATATTTACTACATCGTTGGAAAAGATCCATTTTAAAAAATATTTCTTCCGCATAAAATAATTAAGTAGAAGCTTATATTGAAAATAAATGACAGCTGTGTATTTTTGGTGAAATGACCACATTGGTGGATATCAGAGCAGGGGCATAATGAACAAAAAAAGATGAACACTTCCAATTAATGGGGTGTGGCCTAGATTAGTCCAGCAGGATTAGCAGCTAGTCCCAGAGTGCTTGTCTCCTAATTACTAGAAGGGTAGCATAGTGTAAGGTTCTATGACTGGTCCTGTGGGCATGCTACCACACCGACAAACAACATGCAGATGTTATGTGTTATCACCAGGCACCTGCAGCAGAAGGACTGACTCCTGCTATTCCAGCATCCTCGCCTAGGCTGCTTTTTTCTGTCTCTCTTTTGCTGTTTGTCCTGGTTTCTGCAGAGTGTTGCACTACATCACTGGATCAGAGGAAGACTAATGACTATAGCAACAAGCCCCAAGTGTTCCCTCCTCACAGTGCCGAGCTGTAGTTAAACCACAATTGGACTAAAGATAGCAGGCAGCACAAGGGAGAAACTAAAAAAAATGTCCCAACGTAGATTAGATGTTGGATCAATAAGAAGACATTGTATTATTTCTGCATTGCTTTAGAGAGATACAATTTTTTTTTACACCTAAAAGGACAAATACTGTATGGGATACATAAAATCTATATCTTGAATTTTCTATTGTTGCCAATTGGATGTATCAGGACCAGTGAAAGTTCATTGAAAAGGATTCCGCCATTCTCCCCCTCTGCTGTCTCCTTTCCACCCATGAATCTATCTCCTCCTGAGCGCATGTTCCTCCTCTCTCCAACAAAAGGACTATTAATAGAACACCCTGCTCTCTCCATTTAAACTGCAGGGACCATGCATTTAAATTGAGTGAAGAAGCTGAAGATACCAGAAGGTGTTTGAAAATGTCCTCCGCACTGCCTAGGGCTACAAAGACTGAATGTCCTAAGAATAACAACAAAGCGGCCTCTGATCGATTCGTTGTGCTTTTGGCTTTTTTTTTTTTTTTTAGCTTTGACGCAGATGCCATTTTTGCTAAAATTAGCTCCGTAAATGATCTGCTAACTAAATACCTCGTGGAAGACAATGTGACTAGAGGAGATAAAGACTGGATGAACATTCAAAATGCCATGTACATACAATATTTTTTCCCCCTACAATACACTTGATGCCATCAAAAACAATGTGTTTTTCTCACAGACACAAGAATACCACACAATAAAGACACCAAACACAATCCCAGTCCAGTTGTTATTAGCTTCATTATTAATAATATTCTATCAGGGTTATGATCATTTGGAAGGATTATATGCATTTCATTTTCACATGTCTTTCTTGCCCATAGATTGTCCTTTTTTCTTGTAAAGTGCAGATAATACTAGGTTTTAAATCCAGACTTCATACAGTTTATAGTACAAGGTTTTTCTCCATCATCCAATGGTTAATATTTACATTATTCTATCACATTTCATTTCATAGAAACAAAATCTACAATCCACTGCACCTAATCAACATTGATGGATGTGTTCAGGCCTCTACGAGGGGGGAAGGATGCGGGAGAACAATAGTTTCATTTGAGGCCACAATAACAGGCTCTGGGGACTATCAGAAAAGAAAATAACTGCTGTCCAACCCACACATGCATGCATATTGCATATTGACCATATTTATTTATTTACTATTTTTTAATCTAGGACATTGGCCTCAGAGAGCAAATACTCACATTCAAACTGCTAATATCTGCAAATGTGTCTTTTCTGTTATAAAGGCTCATTTAACATACACTGCCAGCTTCAGGGATCAAAATACGGCATTGACACACAGGATCAAATGTATTTAAGCTTTCTAAACTATCAGCTAGAAACCTTTCTCTGCATAGATTTCAATGTATTCACTGTAGGTAGAGATTATATCTGAGAAACTGTGGTACTTCTAATCTGATGCAAGCTCATAATAAGAACAGACAATTCTCCATACTTAACCCAGATAAAAATCTGCAAGTGACAAGGATGCGCTTTGTGCTTTAAGACAAAATGAATTGTGAACTCAGTATATAAGATATTACAGTGAATTTGATGGAGGTACAGTGTTCCACATATTTGTAACACTTACCTAAACATATGTCTGACAAAACTGAGTGCAGACAATACGTTATACTGCATTTGCCTGCATAGACAAATATTTTTTGGTCAGAATATTTCCCCTTCCCCATACATGCAAATACACAGATGACTGTTAAATAAATGCACCTTTAGAACCAGGCAAAGACACTGACATTCAGTGGTTCACTCTCTTTCTGGAGTCTCGGGCAAAACATACGCAAACACTCACACAGACATCCCCCACACGGCATTGAACCCACACACACATGCAGATACTCAACAGATTATTAATTAAATCACTGTAATGGACTTCCTGGAGGTACGTTTAAAAAAGAAAGAAAAAAAACAGTCAATAGAAACATCCACATTTCTGTTTTGTCCTCATACACCTTTAAGATAAAGGATTCCAACAATATTGCTCATCAACCACTATTCTGATTTTACCTTGAATTATCTACCTTGGTGCTACTCTCTGGAAAGCATGATGTATTGCAGACCTGTTTCAGTCTGCAGTACATCATTTTTTGTTTTAAAAAAATCACCTACAGTATTTCCAGGTACATAAGGAGACACGCATGTAGCCTCATTTCAGGAAGTTGGAAGGAGCAGCCATGAGAAATTAAAGCATAAAAATATTTTGCTACTCTGAAATCCATAAGAAAACCTTATAAACTATTCTTACTTGGGCCAATTTTCTTTTCTATATCCAGTGCTTCAATCTGGTTACTGAAAAGGGAAAATACAAGAGTCCGGAGCAAAATCAGACCACCCCTAGATTAGCCGCTACCTGCTACACTGCGGCTAATTATCACTTCCCACTGATGTTTCTGCCCTAGACGTTCAGCCAATATATGCAATAGTTAAAAAAAAAAACTGGCTTCAATCCTAGAATCAGAACCTGATTTGGTTATGATGCCAGTTTTAAAGACAGATTGAGTTCCTGGCATCAGAGACTTCTCAGAGGACAGCAAGGCTTCATTTGTATTTTGAGGGTTTTCATAACAAAACAGGCTTTCTGGTTTAGAATGACACAGTTTTTTGGAAACGCCTGACTTCAATAATTACCTCACAGAAGGCAGTTTTGTGCTTGAATTCAGGACACAGAAGGCTTGCTGGAAAACACACTGTGCTTTAGAAAGAGCTTATGAGTGTGGATTTTGGCACTCTGAACAGACTCTGAAACAGGGCAACATTGAAACTGTCATTAGGAATAAAATCATGGAAATGGTCGGCACACTAAGCAAAGGCTTCTCCGTTCTCCACATATTCCTGTTATATAAGAGTTGTTTTTGTTTACTCCTAAACCTATGTGTACTGTATATATGTACTGTTTTTATACATATATTTAATATAAGAAATAAAAATATTTATTGTAATAATTATGCTTTTTAAAGACTCAGAGGCTTCTTCTTTTATTGCAAATGCATGCTTCTAGGAATGTTTTAAGGTCATGCAACACTAGAGTAGCATAAATCCAGATAAAGGCAGTTCGGGGGAAGCATTATTCCATACATGATTCCTTAGAAGCTGTTTTTCGATTATTGGGTGAAAAAACTGTGAAAAATACAGCACTCCAAGTTAATTCCATCGGCAACTTGGGTTAATGTCCAAAATTAAAGTGCAAATCAATGCCTGAAGTCACATCTTAGCTGTGGTAAGTTTATGTGGTCCAAGGTGAGTAATACTGAAAAGGAGGGAGGCTCCGGTAAAATGACAATCTGACCTTGAGATATCCTCTAGCATGTGAATTTTGTCTCTTATGGATGCTACCTGCAGGCTTCTTTATTAAAGTGTAGTCTTGTTTTGAAGGCAGTGTATAGACAAATATACAGTGGCGTGATGAGGCAAGTGGCAGTTGAGAAACAAGTGGAAATTGTCATTTAGTTTAAAAAATGTCATGCAATAATCTAATATGCTTCGGCATAACAGGACCTACCTACCCTAACCTGTCAGGTTAGTGCATTTCTTCCTTCTTGAATGGCATTATGTGTGCATGTGTACATTTGAATTTGTGAAAAAGAAAAAAACAAAACAAGAAGAAACATTCAAGTTGTCCTCAAAGCTCAAAGGAAGAGAGTAAGCTTGCATTGAAATACATACAGTAATGTAAGACCAAAGCAGTGAAAAGTCAAGGCCATTCTCAGCCATTCATCAGATACTGATGCCTGCTGGGAAAAAAAAGGTGTCGAACCATGAGCTTTGCGCTGATGGCTGTCATACATCCTTGAAATAACATGGTGTACTTAACCACGGACCTCCTCACAAGTCACCCGCAGGCAGATCAGCGCAGGAGTGGGCTTGCTTTATGCTCTGACATCTTCCCTGTTTCTAAAGGGTGAAGCATAAGACAGTTCCAAAGCATCGTGCTCCCGGAAATGAGGAACCAACTATCTCATGGCCCATGTTGTTTTTATCTTTTTAAAAAGGTTTAAAATTAAATTAAATTAAAAAAAAAAACAGTTTTTATTACTTTTGGCTACAGATGTGTGCAGGGAAAGTTTTGGATTTTTTTTTCTTAAATTGAAAAAAAATGAAATAAAATAACCACAAAGCCAACTCCATGCATAAATGCAACATTTTAAACTTCACTCTGTTTATCAGCTATCAGGAGTTTGAGGGCAAGTTGTGAGGAGTCACTACAGGATGAGTATGAAGTGAGCGCATCATCTTTGCTGTAATTTTTTTTTTTTTTTTTTTGTCGATCATCTACATTCTGACTGCTATTGCCTTGAATTTTCCAGCACAAGTAAGATTGGCGGCTGTACATCTGTCCTGTCATGTAACTTAGTTCAACATTTTCCGCTGTGCAAGAAATCAGCACAATATTACACATCTGTTAGCATTTTGGTGATGTTTACATAGTTTGTGTTGGCCAGTGTGCAGTTTGCAGTCTTTAGGTTCTCCTCCTGAAAGTCCTCGTTGCTGTTGTTCACGGCCTCCTGGATCTCCATATAGTCAGATTTACTGATGGTGGAGCCACTGCGGCTCTTCTTCAGGTCTTCGGCTGAGTCAGTTTTGGGCACATTGACCTGCAGGTACTGTGCCTGCTCTTCACCTTCAGTCTCACGGTGATAGAAGTAGTTGAAGTTAGACACAATTACAGGTACGGGCAAGGCGATGGTCAACACACCCGCAATAGCACAGAGAGAACCAACAATTTTGCCACCTATTGTAGTCGGGACCATATCGCCATAGCCAACTGTTGTCATGGACACCACAGCCCACCAAAATGCATCTGGGATACTGTCAAACTGTGACTCGGGTTCATCTGCTTCTGCAAAGTAAACTGCGCTCGAGAAAAGGATGACCCCGATGAAGAGGAAGAAAATGAGCAAGCCAAGCTCTCTCATGCTGGCTTTTAGGGTCTGACCCAAAATCTGAAGCCCCTTAGAATGGCGGGAGAGCTTGAAAATTCTGAAGACACGAACTAAACGGATGACCCTGAGAATAGCTAAAGACATGGCTTGCTGACCCGCTTGACCATCATCTGGCCTGTCTGCTAACTCTGTGCCGAGAGTGATGAAGTAGGGGATGATAGCAACAATATCAATAATGTTCATTATATTAACAAAAAAGCCTGCTTTGCTTGGGCAGGCAAAGAACCTTACTAGAAACTCAAAGGAGAACCATATGATGCAGAGTGTCTCTAGGATAAAAAATGGGTCAGTAAAGTATGTGGCTGTGTAACTGTTGATTGTGGTGTTGGTCTCAGGTGAGAATACTTTTGCATGGGACTTATGCATATCATCTTCGTCATTACGGAAATTGGGGAGCGTCTCCAAGCAGAAACTGACTATAGATATCAGGATGACCATGACAGAAATTATGGCAATAATCCTAGCGGGACCTGAGCTCTCTGGGTACTCAAAGAGCAGCCACACCTGTCTTTGAAATTCATTATCTGGAAGAGGCCGCTCCTCCTCTTTAATAAACCCCTCATCTTCTCTGAACATCTCAATGGCCTCCTCACCCAACTCATAGAAGCGAATCTCCTCTGAGAAAATATCAAGGGTGACGTTGACTGGCCTTCGTAGTCGCCCCCCTGATTGGTAGTAATACAATATGGCATCAAAACTTGGTCTGTTCCTATCGAAAAAATATTCATTCCTTAGCGGATCAAAATACCGCATCCTCTTTTTAGGGTCTCCTAATAGAGTCTCTGGGAACTGGGAAAGGGTTTTGAGTTGAGTCTCAAAGCGCAGTCCTGAGATGTTGATGACCACCCTCTCGCAACACTCATGGTCAGCCTCTGGATCGTAGTCCTGTGGGTGCCCTGGGTGTGCTGCTGCCTCGTCAGAGGGGTCGCCTGTGGCAACAGTCATTCTGCAGGGGGAGGAGGCCTGCACTTTTTAGTAAGTGTGGGTCCTGCAGCCTGGAGAACTGCAGGCAGGCGCCAGGAAAGGGAAGGGGCTCAACACCTTTCAGACCTGTCGGCCACAGGATGTCACCTAGGACTGCACTGCATGCAGAACAGATAAAGCAAAGACAGACAACAAGGTCAGTTGAAAGTGAGACATGATTCAGCAGTCAGTACTTCTGAGCTCACTTCTCATCTTCATGGAGACATGAGGAATTTTGCTTCAGTTATCAAACAAACTAAAAATAGATGACAATTGAGCCACCTCCTGAAACACATCCAAATGAAGTTATGTAAAGTTCTACATCCAGGAAAAGACAATATACATAAAACAACTGAGCTGTTATTGGAACTTGAGTTTGACCCTCTTGTCTCTGGCTCGAATGGACTAATATGCAAATAAACTCTGCATCTTGCATATAAATTACTTCAATGCAGTAATAATGGCCCAATCTGCATAAAAGCCCATAAATTAGCACAATGATCTGCTGCAATGAACAGTATCCACTGAAATGAATGGGACTACCCTTTGCAGTGAAATCATGCATGAATATGGCAATGCAGCAGGCACTGAACTCATCCAGACAGCATCCTGTCTGCAGTATCACAGAAAAGCACTGCAGTCTATAAACAAAAATGCATGACACCCTTTTAAGATCCACTGCCGAACCAAACACACCAAACGCCTTGCATTAATTGGCCCCGATTTCCTTGACTTGCAATCTTTTATTCCTGAAATGGTGCCTGTCTCTGAAATATTCAAAAACATTGCTAAATAATTAATCATAGAGGGAAATAGGTTGCAAGAGAAGAAAATTGTATCTGGTCTGCAGCATCTCAACTCAAAATGAGAGCACTGTTGAAATCCTTAGGAAACGCATATGTCTCCAAGAATTACCTTGATGAAACGCGACAAACCTTCTGTTACGTATATGTTGACATGAGCGATGACAGGTGAACTTAATCGGTGTTTTCAGACATACCTGCAGACATATTCATTTTATCTGGCGATGCTCCTTCCGGATCGTGGAGGTGTAGGAACCAGCTGCGGCAAGCCAGGCTTCAGCTTGAAGGTGGTAAAAAAAAAAAAGAACTATTTCCAGTTTCGAGCAGCCGATTCACCTCATGTTGTCTGCAGCATCCTGCACACCGGGTACAGTATATGCGGGTGTGTCCTCGCTTCCCCCTCCCCGACTCCTTTCCTCCGGGTAGGCTGTCGTGGGATGGAGATTGGCAAAAAAAAAAAAAAGGGGGGGGGGGGGGTATCGAGGTGGTGGCGGTGCTTCCCTCTATGACCAAAGCTGCTTGGATCAGCAGAACGATCTACCTCCGCGGCCCCCCGTCCATGCCTGTATCGTGCGTCGAGCTGCGCTCCGCAGGCTGCGGTCCAGATGAAGCGGTCCGAAAGGCAACATCTGCATCGGAGGGATCGTTTTTTGTTTTTTCTTAAAAAGAAAGGAGACTCAAATCCTCTATCATGCCGCATCTACCTAATTTACATGTTCCATATTTACAGCGTCTCCCAACAGTGGCAGAGCCGGACGCAGAGTTCAGTGCAGTCTGAATCCCCTAACAGCCTACATGATCCCGCGGCAGCGACTTCAGACGCTGACTTAGAACGACATGCATGAAAGAATCGCCCTATACTGTAGTGGCCTACAACAAGATTATGCAATTACCCTGAGCCAGAGCATCACACACACCCACATAAATACACCATGCGCCCTTTTATTGGTCATACGTGATGGTCTCAAACAGAAGAGAGGGGAGGTCCCCTTAGTCCCCCCCCCCCCCCCCCCCCCTCCTCCCAGACTATAGGTGAAATTACTCCGCTGCTATATAGGCTAAACCTATAGTCAAATCTGCATTAGAGCATTGCTTTGCATACCAAGAGATGCATACTGCTGGGGAAACAGCACGCTCTCCCTCCGCACTGAAGGCCACTCCTTACCATATCTGCAGTGTGAGCAATTTAAAGGGGTACACATCACCAGAACTATTCGTCACCAAGAGAATTTGTACACATTCATATACAGGTTGTACTCAGTCATACACAAAACCATAAACATAACCATACCCAGACCATCAGGGTGCATTTCTGAGAAGAGCCATTCTTGATTAAAATGCATATCGTAAACAAAATAATCCCAATGTGGTTTTTTTTTTTTTTTTTTTGCATTTCAGAGAAAATGTAAAGTTTCCAATTGACTATTCATATTCTGCTCTATGTGTCCCAATAACTGTGGAAAAACCCTCCTGTTTTGTAACTGGCAATAAACTTCATTAATAATAAATGGAAGCGTGACCAAAAATAGAGCAAACTGCCATCTTTGCGCCAGGATAAATTCAGAACTGGGAATAACATGATCAATAAATCTTCTCTCTGTCAAAGTGCAAACAGTGAAAGTGCCGAAGACAGAAATGACCTCATGAGAAGCCAAAGGTCAGCGAGAATCTCCCAAGAGTGAAAGGAGAAGCGATGGGGGGAATGAGTAAGAGACAGCAGGATGATTTGTGTGGGACGCTTGGCTTTGCCAAGGTTACTACTGTCAGACCCGAGGCCTTCCAGGCTTCCAGCCTCGTTCCGTCTGTCAGGATACTGCTTGCTGCCACAAATGAGGGTACCTCTCACTAGCTTTTAATGGCTTTCCCAGGTTCCTCATGACAGCACAGCCATTATTTATGAGCCGGGGCCCCATTACAAAGACCAATAATGCAGGCTCTATAAGGCTCAGCTCAGTTAGCATTAGCAGAAATGCTTTAATTAAAAGAGAAGGGTTCCAGCTCTCTGGATGGTTAGCATGTTTCAATCATATGCAGAGGGTGTCGATTAAAACTATACTCCAGAGGTGTCTGGAGAACAGCTCTGGTCCTTTCCTCCACTGGATGATGGTTTGCTGTCTACATACATGGCTCTTTGTAAAATAATAATAATAATAATAATAAAGGCAAAAGTTAATATTTACATGAGATTTTCTCATAATGAATCATGTAAAAATTGTGATCATCCTTTTGCCTTTTATTCGATTAAGTCTTTTTTGTAACCAGGTGCTGTGAGTAGATGAGGTTTACAGGCGCAACATTTTTCAGCATAGACGTCTAAACCCAGCATATGGTTCACTGGCTACAGTACACTGTACCCCCTTACCTCAATACTGCATTGCAGCAGCCACAGGTTTCCATAAAAGCTCGTACACGCACACACACACACAAACACGCACACATGCACACAAACACACACACACACCTGATCATTTCAAATGCAACACGTTTTTTTTTAAAAAAAATAGATGAAATCCGTGAACAGTACCGTTGCCCATTTTCCCATCTGCACTAAAAATCTGTTTATTTAACTCTATGAGTCATTCTGCTCAGGGGAGACAGACAGAGATTTTCCGTAAAAGGTTCTAAAGTACAGCTACAAATCCAAGCTTACAAGGTAAAAGCAGTAAATGAAAGGTATGGCTTATGTATACAGATATTTAGTAGACCTCTGTGTTTTTGTTTTTCATCTTTGCCAGATCTGACATTTCTGTAGATAGAGAGACAAAAGAAGTTGTGACATTGAAAAGAAAGCAGGGGAGGAGGGAGGAGCATTATAGAGAGATGCCAGTTCCCGCCTCAGTTGGATGAGGGCAGAAGTTGGAAAAGAGCCAGACTACAGGAGAAACACAAGGACACTGGTCCACTGCAGTATGCCACCAAGCTGCATTTCACCTCAGCTAGCCTCATAAAAATATACCCACAGACACTGCAAACTCATGGGCACATGGGTTGCAGTGTGCATGACTTACTGTTCGCCTGTAAGTAAATAGTTGTGGCATACAGCATAAGCATTTGCCTGCAATGAGGGCATATTTAATAAGCAGTTAATTGTGTGGATGCTGATGCTTCTTTGGATACGTTGAGTGGTCCTGGTGATAAAAAGAAGGACTGAGTCAGTCGCTGTGTGACAGTGTCACTGTTTCAGGGATGCCTTTCCGCTGCAATATACAATGTGAGTGAAATTCAAGTCAAGGTAAGTGCTTGCTTTAAGAACACTCGGTGTATTGCAGCTATGCCACTCTTATTCGAAATGAAGCAGCTTTTCTAAGACAGCACAAAGCACAAAAATAACAATGCCTGGGTAAATGGGACAATGAAGGGAATGGTGTTTATGTAGTAGTCATTCATTAGAGCATAGCTCTCTCTCCTTTTTCTCCCACCTTTTTTGGTTTGAATACAAAGCACATTTTGGGATGAAACAAAGACATTGAGATCTGTTTCTTTTTTGTTCTTTTGTGTTGTCTTTTCTCTCTTTTCTGCTCGGTTTCGGTAGTCTGTCAACCTTAAAAACTTCAAAAACATCTGGCTTTCCTTTTTGGTTAATCTACCAACTCCCCAAAAAAGTGCTTTAAATCATGAGAGTCTTAAGAAATTGTCCAAAGCCATCCCTGCGACTGTAGTTGAGTGAGTCTTTCACTGAGCCTCTTTTCGTTGCTACGGAAACCATCTCTCGAGGCAGCACTGGATAGGAGGAGGCTGTGTGGTGACATCACACCTACAGCATGTTTGATGCTGATGGGATATTTCAGATTAAGTTAGAGCCTGATGATGAAGCACTTTTCAGTTACTGCATTATTAATAGAATAATCATTTGTTTGAATATTTTCAGTTTGTCACATTTTACCAAAACTGGGTCACCCATTAAGATTAGCCGATCTTTTCCCTGGGAGAAAAAGGGATATATACTTGTTCTGACATGCTTTCTCGACTTTCCTTCTGTCTCAGCAAAAGCTCTGAGTCTCATTGCACAACAGTGAACTTTACAAATAGCCCCCAGAGTGCTATTATATGTTTTCTAAAGAGCAAATGGATGAATGGCAGCCTGTGAAAAAAATGGCAATATGTCTCACTCAATATGTTGCAGTTTTAGGGCAAATACTGTACTGCATGGAAATGCCATCGGAGTGGAATGAAAACTGTGCAAGTCTGATGATATTCGGACCAGGTGCAGCCATCAATCTTCTAACCTTTGCTGATGTGTCATGATGAGCATGAGGTAAGTGTTTTTCCCATGCAGCAGGAATAGTTTTACATTTTTTTGAAGCTTGTTCAAATGCACCTCTTGCATCAGTTGCTCCTGATGACATATTTGGATATTTCCTAATACCACTTATGAAGCTCCCTATAAAGCAACAATATTTAAACCTATTCTATCTCTGCACAAACAATAAAAAGAGGCTAAGCAGCAGGGATCCCATGTCAGCACTGATTCAGAGCGCTCCAGGAGATCATGATTAATATGCACACATGCTTTCAATTCCCCTGTTTGGGGAAGACTTTAATTCCAACAGGGAAACCTGAAAGCTTCTCTGTCTATATATATGCATCCTACTATCTCGAAATATTTATACCACATTTCTTAAAATATAAATCAAGACATAGGAATTTTTTGTCTGCAAGATCAGGTCTAATCAAAGCATTCATTATCTGCTGCAAGGTAAAATTCTTGTAATGTCACCATGAGGTAAGGGCATTTAAAAAACAAAACAAAACCAAAAGCACTCCTTTTATACTTCAGAAATACCAATTAAAATTGCATTACAGAATGTAAAAATATTTTCCTTAATATTACGATTAAATCTACAGTGCATTCCATTTCAAAATAAGGGTAAAATGGACTCTGTCATGAACAGTAATAACTCAAACTGTCCACTTGAGGGTAGTAGAGAGCTTCTTTCTTTAGCAACGATGGCGTGATGGAAAAACAACAGAATGAAACAACGCTGATGACAAGTCGTGTTTTACATTTCGCAAACAATGTACTCTAAGTTAAGTGTATGAATAATTTTACTTGCTACTTCATTCCCTCTCCAGAGCTCTGCACTTTATTCACTGGCACTTGTACGAGTGTAAGGTAGAATTTTATTCAGATTGGTCTCAAGTGGCTTGTGTCTCTCTTAAGACAAAAGCATCTGCTAGATGATTCAAATCTAAGAGGTAAACTCGTATATTCCCTGTACTTGATTTTCAACAAACCTATTTGAGCATTTTTTTTTTTTTTATTTCACTTCTCAGTCATTTTGAAACACATGCACTTGTCTAGAGGACGAAAGGAAGGTGACGTCAGGCCTAGTTGGCATGCCAACTCAAATAATGGAGCTCATATCTAAAACAGAAAAGGCAGCTGATGAAACAGTGTTAAATCTAATGTGATACTGATTCCTCAGGGTATGATCAGCAAAACAAAAATATATCTCCAAGGTTAATTAACATGTCAACATTTTTAAAATGATCTTTTTTTCCCTGAACCTGTTCATTAAAGATAAATAAATAAAATCGGGACTATTTCAAGATAACCCATAAGGTTGACCAGCGTGATTTAAATAAAAATAAAATCATCTAAACATACAATTGTTTGTCATTATTTCACAGATTCAGTTACATCCAAATGTCCTATTCACAATATTTGGGGCGCGTGTACCAATAGGGGGCGCTACAAAGGTAAAAAGTTGCATTATTAGGAAATAATATTTATAAAAAGTCATCAAGTCCAAATGTGTATTCATATCATACGATTAATTATTTAGTCATTTACGCCATTTCTGTCATCTTTTGTAATTGCCGGGACATTCATTCCAAGATTGATTTACTGATGATGCAGTTACCCAGGAAACCCACGTGGTCATGGTGCTTGAATCACAGGGCGTGTTCACGAGGCGAAACCATGTGCACATGCACCCTCCTTTCTCTGTTTCACCGTTCACATGACCTCCAACACCGAGCATCCCCACTTACAGACAAGCAGTCTGCTCAAAGTGAATGAAATTTCATCTGTGATATGCAATGACGTTTAGAGTCGTATTCAGTTAATTTACCCATTACACCTCCATTTGTGCATCACTATGTACACTTCCTTGCGTAACTTTACCTGAAAAAAATAATTTATGTAGGATTCAAAATCCAATATCTTGACAGCTTATGATATTTACCTAAAGAGGCAATTGGTTACATATAAGTGTGTCTATTCATGACACGAACAATGAAAATCTCCACGAAACACCATCTATTTGTCGATGTTGACGGATAGATGACAGACAATGCAACAAGGGGAACCAAAGCATCAACACCAACAGATTGTAGCTTTTGTCAAGATATGTAGGCATCGTGTGGCACTGAAAGCTGTAAAAAATACAATTTTCCACCAACCACTAACTTGAAATTATACTTTGGAATATTAAATTGTACATTCCAGTGGTATTCTTCAATCATGGAATTTGAGCTTAAGCGCCACAAAACACTGTGAACACGTGAACAAAAAAAATATCACAATTTCTAATTATTTAGATTTTTTTTAAAGGGGAAAAGACTTGTTGAAACTGATATTTATACAGTCTCCATCCACGAATATATTAGAGGTCTCGCTTCATTGCTTGCCAAATGATCTGAAGTACATCTACACATCTGTGAACATCTTCTTGATGTTTACGCAGTTCTGGTTGTTTTCCGTGTTAAAGTTGGGCTGTTTGAATGTGCTGTTGATGCCATCTTCTATCACCATATATTCAGATTTGCTGAGGGAAGAGGAGCTGCACGACCTCCGCAGCTCCTCCGAAGGGAGGTGTTCACAACTTCCCGTGTGCACGTACTGAGGCTGCTCCTCTCCCTCCGTCTCTCTGTGGTAAAAATAGTTGAAATTGGACACAATTACTGGCACGGGTAGGGCAATGGTCAGCACGCCCGCTATCGCGCAGAGTGAGCCCACTATTTTGCCACCGATCGTCACAGGGTGCATGTCTCCATATCCTACTGTGGTCATGGTGACCACGGCCCACCAGAATGCATCTGGGATGCTCGTGAAACTAGACGTGGGGTCGTCTGCTTCTGCGAAGTAAACAGCGCTGGAAAAGAGAATAACTCCGATGAAAAGGAAAAATATCAGTAAACCGAGCTCTCTCATGCTGGCTTTCAACGTCTGCCCCAAAATCTGGAGACCCTTTGAGTGTCGCGACAGTTTAAAAATGCGAAAAACCCTGACCAACCGTATCACCCTGAGGATGGCGAGAGACATCGCCTGTTGCCCGCTGTTAGTTTCTCTTTCAGCGAGCTCAGTTCCCAGTGTGATAAAGTATGGGATAATGGCAACGATGTCAATGATATTCATAATGTTTTTGGAGAAAGAAGCTTTGCTGGGGCAGGCAAAAAACCTCACGAGCAACTCAAAAGTAAACCATATAATGCAAAGAGTCTCTATGATAAAGAAAGGGTCTGTGAACGGATTTTGGACGTGGGGCGCGGTGCCATTGACCGAGGGTGCAACTGTGCTTTGGTCGCGCTCGTCCCGGAATTCTGGCAAAGTCTCCATGCAGAAAATGACTATTGAAATCAAAATGACAAGCACCGAAACGATGGCGATTCCCCGCGCTGGTCCCGAGCTTTCGGGATATTCAAACAAAAGCCAGACCTGCTTTTGAAAATCAGATTTGGGCAACACGCGCTCGTCCTCTTTTATAAACCCTTCATCGTTTCGGAATTTCTCCATGGCCTCTTCGCCGAGTTGATAAAATCTGATTTCCTCTGAGAAAATATCAATGGGGACGTTAACAGGTCTCCGTATGCGCCCCCCTGACTGGTAAAAATACAAAATGGCATCAAAGCTGGGTCTGTTCCTGTCAAAGAAGTATTCGTTCCTCAGCGGATCAAAGTAGCGCATTCTTTTCCTGGGGTCTCCCAGCAGCGTCTCTGGGAACTGGTTGAAAGTTTTAAGTTGCGTCTCGAAGCGTAGACCTGAAATGTTTATCACCACTCGCTCACAGCATCCCTGGCGGCTGCGCTGAAATCGATCGACCGACAGGTGAGGCGCCGACAGCACGGCGGAGTCCTCCAGCATGTTTTCCACCGTCATGTCACCCTCTTCTGCTTCCTCATAACCCCGGTTCTGCGTAGCGTTCCTGACACTTTCCAAGGCGGAGGAGAGCGACTGGTCTACCCTGTAGGTTTGTTTATCCATACAGGTGGTTTTCAATCCCGGGGAGGCAGAGCGCGCCACGCCTCCCCATCCAGAGCTTTGGGGAGCCCAGGGCGGCGAAATTTGCATGGATCGCCTCTAAACATTACCACTCCCCGCGTATCCACACTGTGAAGCCGCATCTCTCCCCTCTGCCTTTTCTTTTTTCCCAACCAACAAGTCGACACCAACCCGCGGCGCGGATATGTCTCACACACGTCCACGAGCAACCCAGTCACAAATGAACTTATCGAGAACGTAATGCTTTGCTCAACTTCTCCCCAAAAGTAAACAAATAAATGACACCCACACCTCTGATCCCGGTTACATGCTTTCCCTGAGGTCATTAACATCCTGACTCAGTAGTTGTTAAAAATGCAGGTAACGGCATTTAAAAGCATTTTACACCCACTTTTCAAACGCACATTGAAAAATAACGCGCACGGTAGCGCATGCGCCCAACACCTCTGGCAGTTGTGTTCACCAGTCAGTCACTTTTCAGAGAGACACCACAGCTGATGCTTTCGTTGTTGCCAAATGTCAAAATGTCAATATGTTCATTGTGGGGAAAAACCCCACCAGCGGAGCCAGACTGCATCCACCGTTTGTCCTTTGTGCGCATCCTTTGCTGTTGCATTGGGGGAGGGAAGAGGGAAGAGGGGAGGGGGGAGGGGGGGGCGGTCCCTTTGACCAAGCGCTGAAACATTTATTACGCGCGGTTCGGGCGTATTTCTGTGCTGGCTGAGCCCCCACGCTGCGCCAGGAAGCCTTTGGATCAGTCACCTCATTTTAGCCATGCAATGACAGAACCGGCTCAGGGCGCTGGGAGTGCATTTATTAGACTAGACTGTTGTGATTAATACCAAAATAGACAAGCTTCAAAGTGTAGTTCAAGTGCGTCAGGGCGGCAGTCTAATGCACCCCCCCTCCCCGCCGCCGCGCACGCACGCACGCACGCACTCTCTCTCTCTCTCTCTCACACACACATACACACACACGCACACACACACACTCATGTTCACTATTTTAACCAGTCCAAAATAGAAATATCTCTGGTTTATATCCAAAAAAGGCAACGTGTAGTATTCAACTACAAACAGAGGAAGTCAGAAAAAGCTCCAAAAGTGGAGGACACTTATTGACTGTCTAAAAAAAAATCTAGCTGTAGGGCATGGGAACATTTCTTGAACTACCGGTATATGTAAAAACAAAGGCAGACTTTGTTTAAAAGACAACTATAAAACTTGTCACACATTTCTCAAGCCTAAGTAAAAACAAAGGCAGACTTTGTTTAAAAAAACAACTCCAAAACTTGTCACATCATTAGTCAAAAGCAGCACATGTGACAAAGAAGGTACCACTCTGTGATTCATTTGGGCCCAGTGAAAACGCAAATGATTCCTCACTCATTGTTTAAGTTTCAAGGTAAATTCATGAAGCTATTTTTCCAGTTTTAAAATGATTAAATGTAAAGTGCCTAGAAACAATTTTGATTGTAACAGACGCTATATAAATAAAGACTGATTGATTGATCAACCAACAGAGTATGTCTATGAAGGTTCTCAGTCATCCAGGTCATGGTAATTCTGGTAGTTGAATCATAGCAATCGGACTATTTGAGTTTCAAGAAGATATTTCTCCTCTCATCTAAGAGGCTTCAATGGTTCTAGCTGACTGGGAGTTCCAGATACTAGAGTTTCAGTCACCTGATTGTTGGTTGCTCCACCCCTCATAATGCAGGTTGTTGAAACTTCCCCTGACACAATGGGGTTCCTTATTGGCCATGTGTTATTGGCTTCTTCTCCTCCTGGGGATGTTTTTCAATACTGTATTGTAAACAGGTGAGAGGTGATGTCTCAGACCCCCACCTCTGTTTAATGATGATCTTTCCAGTTTGACATAGATGCCTTCTTCTCCTCTATCGAATCATCTATCTTCCCTGGCCAAAACCATCATTATCCTCAAATGACTGTCCTTTGTCCTTCAAATGCAGCTGAACTGCATAGTCCTGGCCTGAGGAGCTGGCTCTCCTATGTTGTGCTATGTGCTTGTGAGGCAATTGTTTTGTCTCCCCAATGTATTGGTCTGGGCATTCCTCGCCGTACTGGACTGCATACAGTACATTGCTTTTGTTTGTGTCTTGCTGTTTTGTCCATTGGGTGGACGAACATCTGTCACAGGGTGTTGGAGGACTTGAAGTGCACTGGGATGTTGTGTTTATTGAAAACCCTCCTGATCTTCTTAGAAAGCCCTGCAACATATGGAATGAGAATGTTGGTCCATTTTTTTTTGGCTATTTCTTCTTGGTATCCTCTGGGTTTCCTGGAGGATTTGATCAAGGACCAGCCAGGATAGCCACAGGTTTTGAGGGCTGTCTTGATGTGCTTCTGTTCTTCTTCCTTTCCCTGGTGGGCACATTCTGGGTCCGGTGGTGTAAGGTTCTGATGACACTTAGCTTGTGTTCCCGTGGGTGGTGGGAATCGAAAAGAAGGTATTGGTCTATGTGGGTGGGTTTTCTGTAGAACTTGATAGTCAGGCTCCCGTCTCCTTCAATGTGCAGAGCACAGTCCAAGAAGACCATACTTGATCTTCTGATATCTTCGCGGATGAATTTATGTTTTCATCTACAGTGTTGATATGTTCCATGAAGGCTTCTACCTCCAGTGTTCGGATCTTGATCCATGTGTCATCCATAAATCTATACCAGTGGCTGGGTGCAGTTCCTATGAAGGAGGTCAAGGCTCTGCTCTCCACTTCCTCCATGTATAGATTGGTTACTATAGGTGACACAGGTGAGCCTATGGCACTGGAAATAGGTGCTCATGAGGCAGAGGTCCAGCAGTGCACAAACATGGTGCGGAGTGAGGTTCATCCTGGTCGCTAGGGTGTTATCCTGCAGAAGATGTTTCGTCACAGCTTTAACTGCTTCTTTGGTGGAGATGGAAGTAAAAAGCGAGGTGACGTCCTATAATACCAATGTCTCACCTGGATTTAATTTTACATCCTTGACCTTGTTGGTGAAATGCATGGTCAATTATTTGGTCCTTATTTGGTCTGTAATTGTAAATATTTTACTGTCTTAGCCTTGTATTTGCTGGTTGGATCTTGTCTCAATATCTCATATGTGGACGTGTTGTTGAGGAGGCTGGTCATCTTGGCATGGTAATCTGCTGTGTTCAGTATCACTGTGCGTCTTCCTTTGTCGGCTGGCAGGATGGTGATTTCCATCCAGGAAAGGAAGGCACTGGTATCACTTCACTTCTTGGATGAGAGGTGACACGTCTTCATTAAACTCAAACAGTCCAGTTGCTATGATTCATACTACCAGAATTAATAGAGCACATTCATATCAGCTAATAATATTGCTAGACATTTAATACAGAAATGAGTACTCAGAATGGATTTTTTTTAATGTCACTGTCTATTTCCTATTAGTTAATCAAAGTTTTGGAAGACAAGTTGCATTTCAATCGCAATCAATCAATCAATCTTAATTTATATAGCATCTGTATATACCGTATTTTCACGACCATAAGGCACACTGTATTAAAAGGCGCAGTCTCAGTTATGGGTGCTATTTCTGTATTTAAAACATACATAAGGCGCACCGTATTATTAGGCGCATACTGAAACATACAGTAAAAAATGACAACGGAAATAAAACGGTGAGTTTCGACACATTTATTGCACAAAATATTCATTTTTCCGCCACAAAACCATCAAAGTTTTCATATTCTGTATCTGACTTGAACAGCTGCACTATTTCAGTGTCCAACATCCCGAATTCCTCTTCTTAATCATCTGAATCGGACTCACCGTCCGGTTCCGGTTCAGCGTTGATTTTGTGAAAGCTCTTACAATACATGAAGATGGTATCATAGCCCATGCGTATACAATCCACCCGCATATGGTGGCATAACTTGCCCGCCGCTGCCTCATAGTCTTTGTGAAGGAGTCTTCGCCTTCCGTCATCCAGCGCTCTGTCCGTTTCCGTGGCAGCCGAGAACCACGGTGAACGACGACTTCTCGTGCCCCGTTGTGCGTATCGCCACCGTGCTGGTCCCTTTTTCTCCACTTTGTGGGTCAAAGGGATGGTAAAAGTCAGAGGGATCTCATCCATGTTGGTGATGTGGCTGGGCGCGGTTATCATTCATACGTGTCTCGCTTGATCGGCGCCATTTTAGGGGATCCTTACGCGTAGGTGTGCCGCTAATCGATTGGCGGAGCGTTTACCGTAGTGAACCCACCAAAGGCGCACAGCAGATTTTGGAACTCAGTTCACACACAAGGCGCTCCATATTATAAGGCGCACCGTCGATTTTTGAGAAGATCTCAGTGTTTTAGGTGCGCCTTATAGTCGTGAAAATACGGTAAATAAAGATTTGATTTAGAATGCTTTTGATTTGTTGTGTGTCTCATATCCCTGCATCCAAAATTAGTCCATTACAGTGGTAGGAACATGTTGCTTTTCAAAACCTCTTCACTGCCTGGAAAATTTTGTCTCGGCTATCTCCATGGCAACAAAATCTTAAGTGTTTTGTAAGCGAAAACGACTTAAGAAGTTACATAATTTATCGTCCAACCTGTACAAGGTTTTTTCTCTGCATTTTTGCAAAGGAATTAGAATTAAAAGGAAGGTGTCAAGGACATATGTAGAACACAGAAGAATGAGCTCAAGAGAAAAGGAGCGCACATAAAGCCATGACCTTACATGATGAACCCTTCATTTCATACTTGCAATTCTCATGATCAAGCAGTTGCACCATCCTTAGTCATTTGATTCAATCCATTTTCCACTTAAATCACAGATGTAAGAAGAGGTCTGAGTCATATGGAAGCACAAAGTCATATGGAGTTTGGATCCAGAAAACCTTTGTAGTGATAAGAATTGATGGCTAGAGCAGGACGGTAAGCAGTCAAATGGAAGTGCTTTCCTGATTACCCTGCTGCGAAATTCCCAGGCAGGCAGCTTTTTTTTTTCGAAACCTGGTGTCAGACAAGTCTTCTCTTCAACCAGCGCCAACAGCAAAGGTGGTGTAGTTCTCCTTTTTTCACCTGCCCATGCAAAATAAAGAAAGATTTTTCTCACACAAGGTCAGGTTTTATCAGGTTTCAGCACCATTTTCTTTCCCATTTTATGAGGATGAAGTGCCTCTATTATGTAACCAAACCTCTGGGGCTAAAAGCAGCTACAGATGAACTTTTTCATGGGAAGTATTTATTTATTTTTTTTTTAATTACCTATTAACTCTGACAGAAGATTTAATTAATGCAATAATTTTGAATATGGGCCTCTGGGAGACACTTTTTCAAAGCCCCTCCAAAAGAGTCTAATTGCATCTCTATCAACCAGTGATTTTATTCTTTTTTTAAACTAGCCTGATCAGTATGGCTCAGAGATACACACTAAGTAATCAATTCCAACAGAGAGAGAGAGACCAGTACCTATCGACCAGTCACAAATTGGCTGTGATCCCTAGCAGTGCAAAATCATTACACATTCTGTTTGCTACCACACCCAACATGCATCAAGATGAAGACCAAGGTCATAAATAATCAGTAACACTTTCCGTCACAATATAAAGCCTCAATCAGCTGAGGGGGTTAAACAATTGTCGTAAATTGATTACACCTTCCGTTTGTAGTTTATATCATGTGCGTGTGTGTGTCTTTGTGTGTGTGTGTGTGTGTGTGTGTGTGTGGGGGGGGGGGGGGGGGGGGGTATAATCAACCTCAGGCAATTAATAACCAAGCCAAATCTATTTCTGTCCTCAATCAGTTTGTAAGCAGGATTAGAAGGAGCTGGAGAGGGTTTAAAAATGCACAGTAGCTGGGGATTTCTGCTTTAGTCAATAGCTTGTAAAACATTGAAACCCTCTCTTGGTTCTGTCCAATCAACTCAATGCAATTATTAAAAGCCAGTGTTGATCTATTAGATCATTTAAAGTGCAGCTGCAAATTGAAGATAGTATGTTGGGAGGTCAGAGGGGTGGTATAAATAAGTGATAAGAATGACTGCCCTGATTTTTTTTTCTCCTGTGACACCAAGAAAGAGTCTGACAATTAATTTAAACATATTAAAAAAATGATTGCTGTCAAAACAAAAACATACTCATAGTTCATTCATAAAGAAGGAAAAAGGAGCCTTATAAGGTCATTAACTTTACAGTGTAGCTCTTTTTTAGTTAATAAAATTATACAATTTTAAAACACATTATTTCTGCATTTAGGGGGTTTAATTTTGATTTGCAAATAAGATAAACAATGCAGTATGTTGTGAAAAGATTTTTAAAATTCACATTTCTTCATTTATTATTTGGGGTTTATGGCAAGATTTTGTCTTCAGATGGGCCTTCAGATGCTTCAGTAAATCATCCCACCAAAGAAAATGAAAACATCTGCTGCTGCAGCAAGTTAAATGTGAAACACTTGGATAAAAGATGAGGGAATTAAGCTCAGAATCTTTTCAATCAAGTTCTGCATCCTAATCTTATGTCCACATCAAAAAAAGGATGCAAAAGTCAGAAAAAAACAGATTTGCCATTTGTTGCACATCCATCCAACCATCCATCCGTCCGTCTGTATCCAGTCAGTCCAATCAGTCAATGTATAACCTAGCGTGGGGGACACAGCTATGCGCAAATATCTGCTGCAAGTAAAAAAATTCTAGCTTCTCATATGTACTGTGACATGTTTCACTATTACTATTCGAACAGCATCTCCCGCAGTGAACTGTGAAGGTCGTTGTTTGCGGAGGACATATATTGGAGGAAAAGATCTAGCCTCATGGATTACAGGCCCCTGGGGACGATGTACTCACTGGCCTCTGCATGACATGCTGTCACGTTGGTAGATTGGTGGGGCTACAGAAAGATCCCCATGAGATGCATGTTCTGCATGTTCACGCACTGGTGAACTAATGAACTAATATTGTCTCCCAACTGGTTGTTGAATTAATATTATGTGATGAAATATTGTTGGTATCAAACGTGCTATCAGAATTCTTGTGTTATGTCAGTGATGAAGACCTGGATTGAATTAATAAATCAAAGTTGAGCTCAGACTCAATCATCCCATCATCTGATCAGGAGGTTCTTTTCCAACACTGGGGCCTGCAAAACATACCGAGGTGACCCTTCCAGATGGCGCAGACATTTAAATGGTCTTAATTTTAAAATGACGTCTGATTGGAAGAAGAAGAGTAAAAAGAATTGCTCTGGCATTCATTTTGCAATCTGTTTGACAGTCTCAATGTAAAATCTCAGTATTTTCTGGTAGAAAACATTAGCCCTCACATTCTCTGCTGTGTGGAGGAATCACCTGCCTGTTCTGTACACGGTCCTTGTCTGCAGATCTGACCATGAACATGTTCAAGACTTTCAATGTCTTTGTTCATATCCCTGCTTTGGTCCAAGTTAACCACATACAAACATGAACTCCCAATCAATCTCTGCCTTTAATTCACTTGTAGTGAGGAACACTGTTCATATTTGTATTCAGGTGCATTCTGCAGACAGATCATTGGTTTGCATTCAAATCAACCAACAGGGCATATATTATCAATACAGATGAGGAGAAACAGGGGAAGGGCTTATTTTTAGAACCTTTATCAGCATCTCAGTTGTGCTATTCCTGCCAAAGTTCGGGAACCCCTCTGCAATGGCCAGTGCGAGAGACATCTTTGAAGTGCCAAACACAGTATGTGAGGAACAGATGGGCTGACTAATGTAAACTCCTCTCCGCTGCTGTGTGCATCTTGCTGCCAAGTCACAGTAAGAGCTGGAGGAACAGCCCATTTGGGATTGTACAAGGCTGCAGTCGGATCCTTAGAGAGGAAACGGTCCTTGACATTAATTCTAACACTTATCATAATAAGCAACGATAGACGTTGTTGATTCAGCTTTGTTCTTTTTAATTTTCTTGCCTGTACCAGTCTGATTGCTATGTTGCTATAGAGAGATGGCAGATGTTCATCGCTGACTACATCAAGCCAACAGAGGAATACTGGGGCGAAGTCCATGTTGCCCAGTTGGCAATATTAAGTATTAATTAATAAAGCAATATGTCACGACAGGCCATTGTATACACTTATTATTCTACAGCTAAGGGGCAATCTTCAGAACAATGCGATTTTAATATTAAATAAGCAAACACAATGTCAATGTTTGTTTATTCAAAATTAAATAATTGCAACATGAGATCATCAGAAAACAAAAAAAAGAGGAACTGCATTGTCATTGGAAGAATTTTGGAAATTTCTGTTTTCTTGACACTAATGTTGGCTTCTGTGTATTGTGTATCCAGTAAAAACAGTCAGTGTATCTAAGGAGGCACCAGGAGTAGCTGGGGTGGAGACTGACGATGATGCTAGATCCATATAGCTGAGTTCACCGTAGCATTCCTGACTGGAGCATCTCTAGGAACATCATTTAAGTGCTGATTAGACATCATCTTAATGTCCATCAATACACTATCTTCAAACCAATCTACAAAGTGCTTTGTTTCCATTTTCACTCTTGTTGTAAAGACCATCAGTTAGGTTAGCAATACTCAAGCTAGGAGTTTGTTGTCATTGCTCAAACACAGAGTAATATCAGGCACAAGTGTGATGCACACTCAATTGCAGATGGCATGAATTCACCTTTCTAGTTTGTAATTGTATATCAATTGATTGATTTTGATGGGAAAGGCATCACACCTTTTCAAATTTTACTCAAGCAATGTCAAGCCAACACTGAAATTATGCATTTCGAGTAAAGTCCTGGAGGCACATTGACCTTTCCTTGAATTTTTTAATGAAAAGAATGCACAATGTTTTTGTTTTGGAGGGATCGTCTGCTCAGATGTCTACTTCAGTTTTACCACAGCAAACCTAGACAGAGCCTCATTCCTGATCTCAAAGGCTTTACAAACTCACACGCAATGTCATTATCCCGTAATTCAAAGTAATGGACAACCGTCCACCTGAGCAGGGTGTGACAGAGGCTGTAAAGCAGACCTTCCCGTCAATTGGCATCATGGACCGCACATTCTTCACTTATTCTGAGGTTACAGATATAGAAGCTATAAACCTTTCTACATCCTGCTCTTCATTGGAATTTCGTTACACATTGTACAGTATATCAGAGTTATATATAATATTTAGTGTTTTTTTGTCTTCACTACGGTTGCTCGGATTTACAAGGGAAAAAAACAAAAAGGACATTTACAGTGACATTAAAAGAAAAAAATGTGCCTCATGAATCAGGTATAAACTAGTTGGGATGTCAGTTATTTTCTGTGATATTAAGCCTCAGGCTTTACTGGATGATACTCTGTAGGAGGAGGAAGATGAGGAGGAAGGGGGAAAAAAGAAGCGAGTTGAAGAAACATTGCAGGTTATCAGCCATGTGCAGCAAAGGAGTAAATACAACCAAGCTCCACCAGTTCGTAGGCAGTTATGCATTATATATCGATGGTATTTTGGCATGTTGGTGGTAACCATGGTAACTACAGAAAAAGAGGGGGGTTCCCAGTATGTTAGTAATGCAATGGGAATATTCCTCTCCACTATTCCAGGCTGTGAAATTAACACTGAGATTAAATTTTACAGCCTCCTGCCCACTACGCACTCATGCCTCAGCAGCTGAACCTCCACGTGTACACACGTACAGTAAGCACACAAACAAACACTTTCATGTTTCTGCACACAGTGGTAAGAAGATGAGCAAAGCAGGATTAGGCATAGCCTACTTACTTGACTTTAATTGCCAAAGAGGAAATGTAAACCCACACGTGGAAACATAAAAATTGTTTCTACCCACATATTTTATGCAGACTGACAAAGGCATGTGTTTAATAAATAATAAATAGCCACAAAAGTGCTAATGACATCTGGCGGTTACAGACGCTGTCCTCCAATCAAAGGCTCATCCACAGATGCAGCCTTTTCATGTCCCTGCCACTTGTGATTCACTGGCTCTGTGTCGGCGTAATGACAGGACATAATCAATATTCCTATTATTCCACCCGCCTTAGATTCTAGGAAGGATGTTTGAATGCTCTTTGATGAGCATCCATATTTTTGAGAAGATCAATCTTGTTGTTGTGATCAGTCTCTTAGCTACAACGTGTATCATTGGTTATTTGGGGGGGTTAATGGTTATATTGATATGTGCTCACTAATTTAACCACTGACATTGAGAAGAAAGTAGTCTGATGCTGCCCCTTTAAATAAACTAGCAAGCCCTTTGCCTGTGTTGACTTGCGGTCACCAGGATACAATTTGTATAACATCAGCAGGAGGGTCCCCCTACATGAGCCTGGTCCTGCTCAAGGTTTCTTCCTGTTAAAGGGGAGTTTTTCCTTGCCACTGTTGCTTCTCTGGGGTTAGGCCCTGGGATTCTGGAAAGCGCCTTGAAACAACTTTGATTGTAAAAGACGTTATATAAATAAAGATTGATTTAATTTGATCTTAAACAAATGAAGACTCTTAAATATAATTATATGAAATTGTATTCTTCATTTGACAAACTTTATTTTCATGTGATCCTTGAAAAACATTCTGAAGTTTGAATCTACCCAAATCTAATATACTGTATTTACTCCCCGGTTAATCTTTTTAAATGACCTTTAATCCATATCACAATGACACACTGAACTGTGCCATAGTGGAAAATCAATTGAGTTTCCCTTTGTGACAGACAACACTATACTGAGCATATGGATAAATATTGTAATTTTTGTCTTTTTGATTCAAAAATATATAGGAACTATGTACACAATCACGAGTACACACATATGTACACAATCACGAGTAACAGCTCATTTATATATGTCTGTGTAAATTCTCAGTCATCCAGGTCATTGTATCCAAGGTAGTTTTCTCTGTCAACTGGACTGGGTTTCTTCATTTATATAACGCATTGAACTTTTTTTAAGTCTAAAAAAACTATGTTTTTAGTTTTAGCTAAGTTCGGTTAGTAAAAGAACCATCTGCTCACTGCAACATCCAAAGAATTAACAACTGCATATACAGTTGGTGTCACATGACATCATCTTTAACCATGGATGGGTTGGTGCTCTCACGTCATGAGTGTTGCAGCACCATTTCCACTCCCAGTGCACCGTATCACATTGAAACAGTTGCCAATTGTGCTGTGAGACCCCGGCTGAGGTAATGATCCAGGTCAGTGGAGATGACGAAACAGCCGGGGCACAGCTGGAGAAAGACCCTGTAAAAAATATCTCATCCGAACAATCTGTAAAGGAGAGCAGTGTTTCACAATTTCAAAAGATCATTTGTGATGAATAAATGATCTTTCAGTAGAAAAAAACACAAAAAGAACTTTTTATGTATCATATTATGTTGTTATACAACAAGTTAAATATACAGGTCATGCAAAGGGGACTAGATATTAACAATGCAGACTAATTTGAAGGGTGTATGTCATCTCCTTTATTATTTTTAAATTTTAATGGCGGAGCAATTCATCTTTTTGAATTAAAACAAGAGCACACAATGCAGAACGCTCCACGAGGACAAACTTCAAAGCGTGAGTCCTCATTAGGCGTACAGCGCCTTTGAAGAGGCAACAGCAATCCTCAGATGGGTCTCTCTAAAAGATGTTTTCCACACAGACTTCCTGTATACACACACACGTATTATTCTGGGTGTTCCATTGTGTGTTGTGTCTCATATTGTTCCGCCTGTGTGCAACATCGGTGATCTGTAAATCAATTCCAGCTTCTGACAGCACATGTAATGCTGCACGGGTCCACATGATGCCTGTGGAACACTTTGTTTCTTATGGCCTATATACAAGCTTAGTGCTCAAGCAGGTTCTGCACCACTGATTACACGATTCCTGACAATTTCAATGCAGTACGTTGTTATCTTTACTGTTCTTAGTTTGAATTTTACTATATTAACTGTAACATGTAAGGGAAGTTGAATAACAGACGATTTAGGGGCATATTTGATGTTCTGAGCTCTAAGTGTTCCCTCTTGACATCCCATTGTCATTAATTCAAAGAAACTTAAAAATAAGTAATGGCTGTTCTGTATAGTTAGGAAAGAAGAATGCTGGTGAAAATACATAATAATCCTCGAGCACAATGAAGGAAAAAAGTGACATTTATAAAACACTGGCTTCCCTTCTTGATGTGTGAAATTTGATAGCACTCACGTTTGTTCTCTCAGCACATCTGACCTTACACACAAGAGAGATGCAGAGGACACTGTGGCCGCTCCTGTCACACTGAGGCAAGGTCTCATTCCTTCCTGCATGTGCAATTACCTTAGCTCATTGGTTTATAAAAGAGTGAGTGAGAGACTGTGGACACAGATGGCACATACATAAAAATATATGGGCCTGTCACAAGAAGGCCAGACTACTTTTCTTCAGTCTTTCAGTGATCTATGACAAGAGGGAAGGAGAGACGAACAAGATATTAAAACATCCTCCGAGGGCACAAGATGAGATATAACAAGGCAATCAAAATTGTGAAATACTCTTGTTTAAAACGGTCACATTATTTTGTTTTTGTATGTGTTGTTGTTTTGTAAATTGCATATCACCGCAAGTTACACATGAGCTTTGTTTGGGAGCAATCATTTAGGATTGGCCGTGATTTTATCTGCAAGTAATGGCTCTTTATGTTTTTCCAAGGTCCTTAAACCAATGTTTGTGTTAAAGTACAAGTATTTCTACAGTGTTTATGTCACTTTTTTACAAAAGAAAAGAAACCTCTGAGACTGACAGAAGAGAACGTGATCAATCAGCAACACTGCATCCTACACGCTTCATCCTACACTACACTGCACTCCTCCAGGGCTTTGTGCAGCGTGGAGGGAATGTTTGTAGTTATATATAGTCATCATTATTATGCAAAAATACCTTATGGATGAGCATGAATAAGGCATTCATTCTAAAAGTATTTTCTCTAAAGCTTTGGAGTATTCTCTTAGTTACTACATACTGATGCAAACCATGTCTCCATCTTGTCAGAACACAATGCATTCCAGTGTTGGACTGTCATGCCAATGAAGTCACTCATGCCTTTGGAGCTTCATCCTGTATGTCATGCAGCTGCTGCTGACATGAAGTCTGCTTTCATGAGCCCATGGGCAGATACTGCATAAGCTGGGAAAATCCTCCCTTGAAGTATGGCTTAATCAGCCAATAGTTTTCCAGTAGAACGTGTTCATCTGTTGTTGTGTGGTCAAAAACACAACCCTGAGGATTAATTTGCACACCCATCTAATGAGCAGTTGGGCAAGCATACCTTCCTCACCACTGCTCCTCTGAGAATACAGCCATCAAAACAGGAAGTGTCATGTTATTAGTGTACATACATGATTGTAAAGGGGACTGAAATGTCAGTTGTTTCATTAAGCATTTTAAAATGCATACTGACAGGGTGGATAAGTAAAGGACACAAGTAGTCTGTAAACAGCATCTAACAACAAACAAATCTATCAGTTCTTTACAAATTTGTTTCCACCATTATAAAGTGATATATAGAAATTTGGCTTAATGTAATGTACACTATAATGTAATGTCATTAGTGTCACTTCATCTCCACAAGAGGGCAGCAGATAGATTTGTCAAAAGAACAAGACTAATGCTGGTTTTTGAGGCGCTTTTAACCTATTAAAAGTTTTAGGTTAGTGGCAAAAAGCTATTTTGGTTCTTTTTGATAATCCCCCGTGGTTGACATCCAAAATGTTTCAATTGAGTCACAGCAAACAACAATCTAGCTGCAGGTCTGGGCTGTCAAGCCTCATGGTCTCAAATGAACAAATAAATAAAGTATGTAAAAAGAATATTCAATGAATTTTAGTACTGGTTTGCATTATATTTATACTTTGGTAGATTATACATTTGGAAACATGCCCATTGCTTTGTATGCTAGGAACGTGCAAATTTCAGGTATCGGGGAATTTTTACTCTTAAATCACACACATGCCATAACATTTCATGCAACATTAAAATTCCTTGCAACTGTTGTTTTGACTTCCATTAATACAGGGATGAACTGGCATCCAGATTGCTATATATTTGGTAATCGTGACAAGGTTTTCCTGTATGTGGCCATGGCTTTGTTTATAGTTGGTTTGGTTACATTTACATTTTTTACATTACAAATTTTGTCAGACAAAATCATAGATAGATAGATAGATAGATAGATAGAT